>NW_019384784.1:178133-183168 GCF_000671375.1 Centruroides sculpturatus
GCAGGAGGGACAAACGACATCTGAAGCACTGCATAAAAGAAAAGTTGTGCAGTGGATTTCTCATTCGGAAATCGCTTTGTAAGGTCGGGGTTTCATCAGAATATCGTGTTATGCCTCGAATAAGAAGAAGAAATGCTTACCAGCAAGTGTCAGAATTCGATAGAGGCAGGATTGTTGCCTGCCCTAGAGTGTGGATTATCATTCCGTAATATTGCCACTCGCACTGGTCGAAATCCAACCACTGTCATGCGAATATGGAATCGATGGGTTGCTGAGGGTCTTACTGAACGGCATGCAGGATCTCAACGCCCTCCCATGACTAACGCCCGAGAGGATGGACATATTGTGAGGTCGGCCGTGCAAAACCGTACAACCACATCATGGACCATTAGTCAGGAAATGTGCTTGTTTGCAGCATGTCCAGTATCTGCTCGTACGGTGCGACGACGTTTGCAGCAGCATGGACTGTCAGCACGGCGACCATTACTTCGGCTTCCCTTGACAATGCAGATTAGAGAGAGACGGCGACTCTGGTGCGGCCAACGACCAAGCTGGATACAGGTGTGGCACAATGTTGTCTTTTCAGATGAGTCCCGGTTCTGCTTGCAGCATTATGATGGCTGTATACATGTCTGGAGGCTCTGAGGAGACCGCTCGTTACCTGCTCGTATTTGATATTGGCATAGGAGCCCTGCACCTGGTGTGATGATATGGGCAGCCATTTGGTACATTACACGCACATCTCTAGTTCGGATCGACGGTAATTTGAATGCAGATCGGTACATTTCTGACATCTTACGTCCAGTGGTTGTGCCCTATCTTCGAGGCCTGCGAAACGCCATCTTCCAACAAGATAATGCAAGACCTCATGTTGCACGTCGTGTTCTGACCTTCCTCAATACAGAGGGTATTCGATTGTTGCCCTGGCCTTCACGGTCTTCAGATCTCTCACCAATTGAAAACATCTGGTCATGGGTTGCTGAGAGACTGACCCGCCACCCCTCTCCTGCTAATACAGTCAATGAAGCGTAGCATAGACTTGAAGCAGCATGGAACAAGTTGCCCATTTCTGTCATCCAAGCCCAGTTTGAATCTATGCCTAACCGGATAAGGGCCGTTTTAGCTGCCAGGGGTGGCAACTGTGTCTACTAATTTCGCACCCCTGTAAACCTTCAAACGGCTTGCAAATTTAATCATTTTGTCTTTATGCCATACTGTTTATGTACAATAAATATCTTTTTTTTATTTGCTTTCCTTCTTGGTGTTGCAATTTTAATGGCCAGCAGTGTATTTAATAAAACACCCGTTCGATCAATAATGATTGGTCCAAAAATCAGTTTCCCTAAATGTATTTTAGGAAATTTCCGACTGCAAAATTATAGCGGAGCAATTTATTGTTGTATTGTCTTATCCTATCAATGAGATTCGTGTACTATCCTTTGCTAGAAAATTGTTTTGGAAGAGCTGTATGCTACTAATTAGATTCAGTCATATTATTAAAAGCTTTAATCGTTCCTAAAAGAATTTTACATCTCGGTTAATTGAGTGTGGCCCAAAAGCCACCCTGCGAAAAATCTCTAACGTTACAATTAATTGGTGTAAATTTAGGCGATTTTATTATGTTATTTGGTATTTTGAAAATATATTTAAATAAGAACTTACCTCTTGTTTAAACTGCGTAAATGTCTTATTTATTTTTTGAAATGGCACAGAAATGGCAACATCGTCTCCATATTTATCAGCCGCTGCGTCTACTACATCGCCGAGAGTAGCATTGGAAAAAGTAAAACCTCCAGGTTTGTGCCAATAACTTGCGCTTATTTTATTAAAGCTTTTGTCCTTAGAATAATTTCTGAAAATTAATTTTCGAAATAAAATTCCTGTAATTGCAGTAAATTTTAAATGTAATACGGACAACTGACAATAGATTTCCAAAATCGGCTAAACGCAAACCATTATCATACTTGGAAGTTTTATGTAGTTCTTCCCAACTGCCTTTCGATCTGTTAGTCCTCTTCAGTTACAAGATTAAATAAAATTTCAAACTTTAATCGCTGATAATAGTGGGTTTAGGTTGATTTTAGCCACGTTGTTCCCTCTATTGAATCTAGTTACGTAACTGTTATTTTTGTAATAATTATCCACGGTTAAAAGTATATCATTCAATATATTAAAGATAGAAAACTCTTTTCTTTACATTTTAACATATTAAACAAAAAGAAAATAAATAAATTAATTATTAACTACGGTTGTAAACTTTGTATAGTATCGAGTGATATATGATTCACATTACATAAATTTAGATAAAGCCTACGCTGGCCACAGAGCCTCGCTCAATCTGAAACCTTAACTATTGTATTGAAATATTAAAATCGTTTAGGCTGGTGATTATAATAAAAATAAATCTTTTGCACGTGTAACATATAATTGGCGGATAAGGAAGTTTACAGTAATTAGTTATCACTGCTAGCCGATAAGCTTGCAATGATTATAAACAATAATTATTTAAAAATAATAGTATTATATGATTGGTTTATAAAATAAAATANGTAAAAATTGAATGTGTCTGTAGAAGTAATTTTTTAAATATCCTTATTCGTAATAAAGTTTTAATGCTTATTACTATAATCTAGACATGTTAATCCTTAAATAAAACAAATATTTGTGTTTTTCAAATAAATTTTTGTTTGTCTTTTTTGTAATAAATGAATTTATTTATTTCTAAGTAAAAATTGAATGTGTCTGTAGAAGTAATTTTTTAAATATCCTTATTCGTAATAAAGTTTTAATGCTTATTACTATAATCTAGACATGTTAATCCTTAAATATACTTGTATATTTAAGGATTGGGCCAAAATATACTTGGATAACAAGTATATGTAGCCTATTATACTTGTAGCCCAAAACTCCATGACTTCTTCCAATGTGTCCCAGAGAAACAAAAAGGTTGGACACCCCTGGTGTATACAGTTGAACCTGTCTATCTCAAACATATTTATCTGGAAAACCTCTTTATCTCGAAATTTATTTTTTCTCCTGTATTTACAATCTAAATTCAATATGATTTCCATATTTATCTCGAATAATTTTCTCCGAATACCTCTAATCTTAAATTATAGACCGAAGTGTCGATTCAAATTCGAAATTACATTTATATATACATTTTGATAAGATAAACTTCAGTTGAGAAACATCTTGCAATACAAGACGTAGTTTTAATTAATGCTGCTTTTCTCTGATCGGTTATGAGTTTGGCTTGCAACTTATTGGTTGAAGAAAGTCAGACATCAGAAATTATTGACAAACTATTTCTGTTAAGGTACTGTACTATAAGTCAAAAATGTCTTATTTTCAGTATATCTAATACAGGTGTGTGCTGTACTTGCTATTGTATTAATAAAATACCATATTTCCAATCAAACCTGTTTATCTATTACTGTTGATTGTGTAGAAACATTACACGTCGATTATTTTTTCTCATTCCAGATAGACAGTTTCAACTATATTTTGATAATAGAATACTTTTCAGTACACACATATTCCAATACACATTTCATTTGAAATATACTTTAATTAATTATTTAATGTATATGATCATTAGGTGGTTGTGAAATATAAATAAATAAACAAATATTTAATTACTAAAATCAATCCGGCTTTACTAGCAGCAAATTGCGTAAGGAGCCATTCGTAGTTATTTGGAGACCATATTGCAATTCGATCATTTTTTTGCAAGCCTAATCCAATGAAACTAGCGGCAAGTTGATCAACCTGCAATTAAAAAAATATATATCACCAGAAGAGTTAAAATAATTATTAATTTCTGTAACTTTACGTTATTTAAAAATGAGAAAAATATTTGTTATTTTATGTACGTATTTTTTATTTGATATAAACACCTCTTATTACAGAAAAGCTCGTAGTATATTTAAAGCCTCATGTTTACAGGGGTCTCAGATATTTTTATTTTTACAAATTATTCATTTGCATTTGTTGTGTATTAAGAAAAATTGTTGTTTTATTTATTTATTTTTGTTAAATATTACTAGGACATCGCGCGATTATGTCGTATCGCGATAGAATTGATGCGGAACCGGAAAAAAAGAAGTGATCCCTGCACTTATTAGGCACAGAAGAGGCGACCCTTGTACCCGCAGGTCACGAGAGTCACAATTTTTCCGCTAGCCGGGTACGGAACCAGATCACCAGTCAGGAAAATCAAATCAAAACATCTTTATTTTCGTTTTAAAATTTTTTGTTTTGATTTTACTGACTAGAATGTTCTATTAGCTAAACGGAAACTACACCAGCGTAATAAGTCCTATTAATAAACAAAGTCCAAATTAAACAAGGATATAATTAAAAATCAATGAAAGTCGGGACATAGATTCATTCTTTCTGCCTCTATCGAGACATACTTCAAGTAAATAATTGAACAAACGTCTACAAGGAAAAAAAAATCTGATTTTTAATAAGGTCATCATTTTACTTTCCCATCTGTTATGAAATATAATATAAGGAAAATACGGTTATCGAACAAATTTTGGTTTCTCCCTTATTTTATTTATTTATTTTTTTTTTTTTTGCATTTCTCGACGTTCTGATGATCCAAGAGTCCAAAAATAAAAAGAAACCTTTACAAAATTCTCTCTCTGTGTGTGTGTGTGAGCGTGAATTTTACATTATATCCCAGGATTGTATGAACCAAGAATTTCAAAAGTTGATAGGTTTGTACTAGGGTTTCTCATTTCCCGGGAAATTTGCCTCCAGCAGGATTACGGGAAAAATAATTTTTTTTCCCGGGATCCCGGGAAATTCCGGGATGAGATAGTAAAATAGAATTTTATATGAATAAAAAAGATCATACAGGAATATCATAAATTTGAATAATTTAATTTACTTTCTAGTAAGTAACTAAAAGTGTAGGGCCAATCTCACCCATACAGACACATTAGGCTCAATTAACTTATGTTCTCCTACATTATAAGATGAAAGTAAAATAAAGCGTTTCATTGGGAGTTTTAATGATTACGAA
>NW_019384784.1:186606-209880 GCF_000671375.1 Centruroides sculpturatus
ATACAGAGGGTATTCGATTGTTGCCCTGGCCTGCACGGTCTCCAGATCTCTCACCAATTGAAAACATCTGGTCATGGGTTGCTGAGAGACTGACCCGCCACCCCTCTCCTGCTAATACAGTCAATGAAGCGTAGCATAGACTTGAAGCAGCATGGAACAAGTTGCCCATTTCTGTCATCCAAGCCCAGTTTGAATCTATGCCTAACCGGATAAGGGCCGTTTTAGCTGCCAGGGGTGGCAACTGTGTCTACTAATTTCGCACCCCTGTAAACCTTCAAACGGCTTGCAAATTTAATCATTTTGTCTTTATGCCATACTGTTTATGTACAATAAATATCTTTTTTTTATTTGCTTTCCTTCTTGGTGTTGCAATTTTAATGGCCAGCAGTGTATTTAATAAAACACCCGTTCGATCAATAATGATTGGTCCAAAAATCAGTTTCCCTAAATGTATTTTAGGAAATTTCCGACTGCAAAATTATAGCGGAGCAATTTATTGTTGTATTGTCTTATCCTATCAATGAGATTCGTGTACTATCCTTTGCTAGAAAATTGTTTTGGAAGAGCTGTATGCTACTAATTAGATTCAGTCATATTATTAAAAGCTTTAATCGTTCCTAAAAGAATTTTACATCTCGGTTAATTGAGTGTGGCCCAAAAGCCACCCTGCGAAAAATCTCTAACGTTACAATTAATTGGTGTAAATTTAGGCGATTTTATTATGTTATTTGGTATTTTGAAAATATATTTAAATAAGAACTTACCTCTTGTTTAAACTGCGTAAATGTCTTATTTATTTTTTGAAATGGCACAGAAATGGCAACATCGTCTCCATATTTATCAGCCGCTGCGTCTACTACATCGCCGAGAGTAGCATTGGAAAAAGTAAAACCTCCAGGTTTGTGCCAATAACTTGCGCTTATTTTATTAAAGCTTTTGTCCTTAGAATAATTTCTGAAAATTAATTTTCGAAATAAAATTCCTGTAATTGCAGTAAATTTTAAATGTAATACGGACAACTGACAATAGATTTCCAAAATCGGCTAAACGCAAACCATTATCATACTTGGAAGTTTTATGTAGTTCTTCCCAACTGCCTTTCGATCTGTTAGTCCTCTTCAGTTACAAGATTAAATAAAATTTCAAACTTTAATCGCTGATAATAGTGGGTTTAGGTTGATTTTAGCCACGTTGTTCCCTCTATTGAATCTAGTTACTTAACTGTTATTTTTGTAATAATTATCCACGGTTAAAAGTATATCATTCAATATATTAAAGATAGAAAACTCTTTTCTTTACATTTTAACATATTAAACAAAAAGAAAATAAATAAATTAATTATTAACTACGGTTGTAAACTTTGTATAGTATCGAGTGATATATGATTCACATTACATAAATTTAGATAAAGCCTACGCTGGCCACAGAGCCTCGCTCAATCTGAAACCTTAACTATTGTATTGAAATATTAAAATCGTTTAGGCTGGTGATTATAATAAAAATAAATCTTTTGCACGTGTAACATATAATTGGCGGATAAGGAAGTTTACAGTAATTAGTTATCACTGCTAGCCGATAAGCTTGCAATGATTATAAACAATAATTATTTAAAAATAATAGTATTATATGATTGGTTTATAAAATAAAATATATTTTAAAATATTTTATAAATCAATATCAACTGTTTCATTATTTGTTGAAAAATAAGATTAGATTAGATATAAATGTGACTGATTAACTCACTCTTTATCGTCAAATTCTCAAGAGTTGTTCAGATAAAAGTGATTAATGGAAATTTGTACTTTTTCAAAATGTTCAAGACATAAATTTTAAAAAAGAAATAAAATATCAATTAAATTGAATGAAATTAGGGGATTTCAATGGAAATTGAAGTAATTAATCAATTTTAAAATAGATTAAAAATACGTTTTCAACTGCTGAAATTTATTTTAATATTTTAAAATTTGACTTCAATTAACTTGATCCGAAATTGCGAATAAAGTTATATGCGAAAAATTAAAATGGTCGATAAGGCATCTCAGGTCGATAAAAAGTGAAGAAATTCTTGACAGGGTCGACAATCAAAGCAGTTCGAAGAGTCCTGTTATATTCGCTCCGAAAGTTGCAGACTTTTCTATATTTTTTGCACCAGCGCATTGACAATTTGACCCGGTACGTCAGGCCCCATCCCTCGCTCTCAACGGTTCCGTGTTGGCCTACTGGTGACGAGCGTAATTAAACAGTCAACAAGACGGAGTGTTATAGTGTATGCAACATTATATATTGTAATGTTATACATATTTTCTGTAAAATGTCGGGTAAATCGACTCCCTCTTAACACCAAAGTGTCCACATACTCCTATGATCATTATAATATGGAGTCTTCGGAGACATATAGTGCTAACACTATACGTTCACGAGGGCTTCATATAACATTATAACATATATAACATTATATACGACAATGACTATGGACGTATCAAGGACACTGGTTAAGGAGGACAGAAGAAATTGATTTGCCCGAAATTATACACAGATAAAACCACAAGTATCAGTTTTTAATTTGTCATCACTGATAATTCTTCTTGCATTGTTCCAATTTCGCCATTGTTTTTCCCGAATTTGGGAGGACCCCCTTATCCCCTGAATTGTGTACCGATTATATCTACTGAATTTTATTTTCTTATACGACATAATTATTTTAATTTTTAATTGTGCATTCAATAAACTAGATTAATTTTTAAATATCCAATCGTAATTTTAAGTACTTAAAAATCAGATAAGAAAGGTTTTTTTTTTGTGATGAGGGGAAGAAACATTGGGAAAATTTCGTTTCAGTTTTAAACAATAAATAACTATTTTATTTGCTGGAATGTTTATTGTTATAAAAAATTTGGATTTAGTATGGTATTGTCATTAAAGCAACGCTATCCGCATGAATTCACCCTAATTTATTGCACAACTCGAAAGGAATGTCTACTGCATCGAAGATCATCGCATAGAATTGTGCAACAAACACCAGTTCATACCACGTGGCACCCTGTTTTTAAATGACGTAATATGCATTGTTTTAATAAACAGTTTCAGGAAGGCGTTGACGTTACGTCACATTTTCAACATATTCTTGTGCTTTATATATCCAATTAATCATACTATATACATAATTTAAGTAATTAGACATAGGCTAAATAATTAAACAATTACTTATGTTGATATAATTACAATAAAACGCAACTAAGTTTAATTTTGATGTCAAATGCTTGAAGGAAATTAAAATCAGTTTAAAAAGTAGACAAAAGATATGAAGATTTGAATTCGAAAGTAAGTATTTACTTTCCAATTCAAACCTTCTGTATGTGAGCTGTGTGTCTGTTTAATAGCATTTTATACAAAATAAAAAGTATAGAATATTCAAATAATACAGTATAAATTTGACTTTTTAATGTCAAATTTGAGTCTTTTTTAAAAACTTTCAAAACTCACAAAATGCTTCAAATTTATTTTTAAACATTTGACAGAGATAAATAAATTTAATGAAATACAGTTACTTGACAATAAATATCAAATGATTCTGTTGTTTAAGTAGAACAAAATATATAATGGCGTGTGTTGTTTTGGATAATTAACTGATGAATCATCACACTTATACATTTGGAAGTGTTCCCGGTTTATATTTTTATCAGTTAGAAATGTATCACATCTACTTTCTTAAAATATTAACGGATATATCATTATTTACAAATGAAAAATGACAAGGTAAATAAACTTATACGCTTCATAATCTTACAAATTAAATTTTATACGTAGATTTTATTATAAAATTATGATAAAATCACCAAAAAAAGGATACGGACGGAAGTGATTTTTACATATTAAATCATTACCGGTGGAGTATTTAGGTGAAATACATTCACCTAAGTCCTAAATTTCATTTAAATTTACAGTACATAAAAAGTAAAATAAATAATTTGCAGATTGTAGATCGTTTTTGGTAACTTAAGCTAACAAAACTCTAGCTTGATCCTTAAACATTAATGCTTATATATGAATTATTAACAAAATTACTGCTTACCTGAAATGATTAGAGCTTAAATTAAATTTCAGTTTTAAAATTTGTTTCGCCCAGTTTAGCATTTTTTAATTTTCTTCTTAATTATTTTTTTAATAAAGTTAAATGTATAACAAGGAAGTTGCTGACAGCAAAGAAGTTTTCGTCTGTTTAACCGATAGCACATTTCAAGGCTATTTATCTACGAAAGGCACGTGACTTTAATTTTTTTCACGTTTGCTGAGAATGAATAATTTGCGGAATGTAGTTCAAAATGTCAAAGTCCGTTTTCGTTTATGAAAACAGTTTTTTCCCTCTTTACTTTATCTATTACAATCTTTTGAAAAGATATAATATTCACGTTTTTACTTTATCAAGGAGACCATTTAACTGCTGTCCTTCGTAAAAGATCATTTACATAAATAGATTATCGGGTCTCTAATCATACTTTTGTTCTTTCTTCTTCATATTTCAACAAATTAAGCATACTAATTACTTGTAAATTATTTCCATCTATTTATTTATTCGCAAATATTTACAATGTAATAAATTTGTAAATATTTTTTTCGATTCGTAAGCAGGAATAACTCATGTAAGGTGGAGAATTATAATGAAAACTTTCAGGGTTTTAAATTATTTTTTAAGTTTTGCCAGGCGAATCAAGTCGCTCTCGATTACGTTAGAAAAAAAAATTTAGGCCATGCCCTAGTCGAGCGTAGACTCGCGTGGTCTCCCCCCTTTTTTTTTTTTTTATAAGTTTATGTAATATAAAACCTGTATGAAACAATATGCTATATGATAGTGTATACCACTCCCACTGGGTCCTGGCCGTGTTGGCCATCAGGGGACTCTTGTGTTGTGTTCTATTCCCGTGTATTATGGCCGAGTTGGCCATCTGGGGTTCTTTGCGTTGTTGCTCCCCATTGTAACCTGGCCGAGTTGACTGTCAGGGGACTTTTCGTGCTTATTTTTAGTTATTTGTTTTATTTTATTATTATTATTTTTTTAATTTTTTTCCTCGCGTTTAACTTTGTGCTTTTGTACTCCAACACATTTCGGGTTGGTATTTTCAGCAGCTTGTGTCGGTTGCCCACGTGCATAGCTGTCAATTGCTCACGTTTCCTGTCTCCCTAGAGGCAGTACCGCGGGCTTATTTTCTGTATATATTTTGACCATACTGTTATCTGTGGGCCCCATGTGTTTTAACTAAAGTATATTCAATAAATGGAACGCGACGGCGCCATGGTTCCCATGTCACACTTTCCGATCATTCCTTATATTTCTTCCCTGTTCTCACTTCCTCTAAAATTCTTCATTCTTCCTTTTCAAAGGCTATGTCATAAGGTTTGGCCTTTTAACACTTTTAAACATATCATATCATATTTGATAGAGTAGATGATCTAGGATTCGATCAGGACGATTGACAAACATATATTCGTGTGTGTTGAAGCCACTAAAAGCCACAGGTCTTAGCATAAATCTATATTTCTTATGCCTAAAACCATCACTGATTACATTTAACGAATGTTTTCGTTACACACATTTTCACGTATTTCAAACACATGTCAACATAGAGCCTCTTGATACGAAAGTCTCGCGCTTTTAAATTTATTATTATTTGATTTGAGGGGAAAGAGCATCTTATGTGTTACAGTTTGGAGCCGCAAAACTTTAAATTCGTCCCTGTCTATGTATATATTAATAAATATGTATAAAATTATGTATCATATTTGAGGATACCTTTAATATCATTTAACTTATTATTTTAAACATTTAATTAAATCTTACATAATAGGAAAAATGTCCTTTAATAATTAACATAACCAGTTGAGAGAAACAGAAAACAATTTTTTTTTTCTTTTTAACGTAATCGCCGTAAAACAAAATAAACATTATTTTTATATATTTGTCAACTTTGTTCGCATCATTGTTTTTTATTGATAGAAATAAATATTTATTTTAAATAATGTAAGATTTGTTATATAATATTTAAGTTAGTCATCTTGTAGGCCTTTCATATTATGACAAATATATAAATTATAAGCAAAATAAATAATAAATTCTGAATAAAAATTGTAAATGACATAATTGAGAGTATCAGTGTCAGTTAATGCTATTTTAATTTTAAATTTACTTTAGTATGGACTAAGAAGATGAGATGGGACTCAGTCAGCCCACTAAAACTGAATTCAGACTTATACCCTAGGCTGTAACATATAAGAAGTCCTTCCTCTATCATTAAATAATAAATTTAAAAGAATTAGATCTAAGCTTTAATCTCATAAAGTTATCTTATGTATAAATCCGTTCATCGGGTCCACTCTAGAGTAGACCCGAGTAAACTAGAGTAGACCTAGAGTAAACTCTGAAAAATGACTGAAACAACGATAGTCCATTCTTCGAAAGCCATCAAATTATACGAATAGAATCAACAAAATAAATAAAAATAAGAACTTTAATTTACATCACTTTAATCTTAAGTTTTTTCATTTAAAAAATTAAATTTTGGAACCTCGCTGTATCTACCAAGGACAGAGCGAAATGCTTGTTGGCTTTCATCTATCTGGGCTGCGCTTTGAAAAATAGCAATTGAAGAGAATCCGATAAGTTAAGCACACGTGAATAAATTATCATTCTGTGTTATTATTTAAAAAATTTAATAAAAGGATTTAATTACTAAAAATTTAATATTTATTTTCGTGTGTTTTGATCAATCCTATTTGCTCAGTACCCTGCTGGGACCTTCTCTTTCTTATCCTTGTCTTAATCTCTTCCTTTCTTCTTCCTAGACCCTTGAATAGGCTGTATTCTCTAATGATGATGATAATAATAAATAAATATTTTTATTATTATTCTAAAAATATGCAGTTGAAACAATTTATTTATACAGTAATATGACTCACTATAAAGTGATGTAGCAGAAACGATTAGTATAAACGCAAAACCAAAATACTATATATTGTTTAGCACTTTTGCATTAGTTTTAGCTAAGAATTATATGCATACATTTAATCTAATAAGTGAATTAATTTCACGCTAATTTTTAAATTGTATCATTTTAATAATTTTTGTAATTGTTAACGGATAAACACTATTTATCAACATAACATTTTTAAGGTATACTCGTATCTGGAAGATTGAGATAAAGCAGCACGTATATAATATGCTCCGAAATTATATATTTCTATATATTAATTTATAAAAAGGACATCTTCATATAGTAATACTATTAGCGAGAACAATTTAGAAGCCAATCTGTTGCTCTAGAAAATCTCTGTAATTTCTGGGTTTTTCTCTCGTTTCTAACACTTAAATTTGAGCAGTTCCTCATAGAAAGTCCTTCTGAAGCATCCCACTTTGACATGTCGCTCTTGGGTTGCACTTCAGCCCAGGATGATCCCAGCTCGGGTTAGAAATTTTATGGAGATTTAGTCGGGCGGTCTCTTACAACTATTCCAGCTATTCCATTATAGACTATGATGGACATTAAAATGGCTAGAAATTCTAGAAGTTAAGAATGAAAATATCTTATAGTGTATGGCTCTTGCTTCTTGTAATATGCTGAAGGATCTGTATTAGAAAGATACTACAGTAGTCTATATATTGCCCTTTTGGTTTCAATTGGGAGACAAAAATTTTTGACGGTGGCAGTTCGTTGCAATGTTTGTAACGAACCCCGTACAAGAGTAAATTTAGTTATAAATATTTAATGTAAAATAAACAATATTTTAGAAATAATTATATAATTAATTTAAATTGATTTTATAAATTAACTGTAAATTAAAATTCAATTTTTTCAAAAAAAGTTAATTTTTTCTTTTTACCTGATATTTTTTTGTATAATAAAAAAATGATATAAGTGATTAAAAATATATTTTATTGATTTTATTCATATATTTTTTGGCTTTCGGAAAGAGGTAGGCCCATGCTTTAAGTTGCATATTCAACATAAAAAAATATTTAATATATATTTTAAATATAATTTTTTTAATTGTATGTTTCAGTAAGCATGATAACACGTGTTTATTATAGAGATGCGGGTTATACAGTCTCAGCAAGAAGGCGGAGATAGATTTAAAAAAAAAGCAAACGATAAGATTACAGAATGATTTCAATAAGTATTTAAGTCTAAAGGACACGAAATATAGATTGCAATTGGACAGAGATGATTACATTAAAGGTGTGTCAAAGTAACAAAATCCAAAGATTTTTTGCTGCAAGTGCAAATGCACTCGAGCTTATTCACTAATCGTTACCCCGAACAAAGATTATCGTTAATGACCTTCGTTAGAGTATTATCTCCAAAGGTCTTAAAGATGCAAATTGTCTATTTTTATATTATGTTTATTAATAACTTTATGAAAATGTTCTTAGTTATCAATAAAATGTATAAATTAAAGTTTGAGTTGTGGAACTATTTCATATATTATAATTAATTTATATTAAATAAATAGATATTTTTGTAACTATTATGGTATTCATTTATCGTAACGTGAAATCAAGATCAAAGTTTCGAGGAAAAAATAAAATATCCTTTAATAATTAACATAACCAGTTGAGAGAAACAGAAAACAATTTTTTTTCTTTTTAACGTAATCGCCGTAAAACAAAATAAACATTATTTTTATATATTTGTCAACTTTGTTCGCATTATTGTTTTTTATTGATAGAAATAAATATTTATTTTAAATAATGTAAGATTTGTTATATAATATTTAAGTTAGTCATCTTGTAGGCCTTTCATATTATGACAAATATATAAATTATAAGCAAAATAAATAATAAATTCTGAATAAAAATTGTAAATGACATNATTGTTTTTTATTGATAGAAATAAATATTTATTTTAAATAATGTAAGATTTGTTATATAATATTTAAGTTAGTCATCTTGTAGGCCTTTCATATTATGACAAATATATAAATTATAAGCAAAATAAATAATAAATTCTGAATAAAAATTGTAAATGACATAATTGAGAGTATCAGTGTCAGTTAATGCTATTTTAATTTTAAATTTACTTTAGTATGGACTAAGAAGATGAGATGGGACTCAGTCAGCCCACTAAAACTGAATTCAGACTTATACCCTAGGCTGTAACATATAAGAAGTCCTTCCTCTATCATTAAATAATAAATTTAAAAGAATTAGATCTAAGCTTTAATCTCATAAAGTTATCTTATGTATAAATCCGTTCATCGGGTCCACTCTAGAGTAGACCCGAGTAAACTAGAGTAGACCTAGAGTAAACTCTGAAAAATGACTGAAACAACGATAGTCCATTCTTCGAAAGCCATCAAATTATACGAATAGAATCAACAAAATAAATAAAAATAAGAACTTTAATTTACATCACTTTAATCTTAAGTTTTTTCATTTAAAAAATTAAATTTTGGAACCTCGCTGTATCTACCAAGGACAGAGCGAAATGCTTGTTGGCTTTCATCTATCTGGGCTGCGCTTTGAAAAATAGCAATTGAAGAGAATCCGATAAGTTAAGCACACGTGAATAAATTATCATTCTGTGTTATTATTTAAAAAATTTAATAAAAGGATTTAATTACTAAAAATTTAATATTTATTTTCGTGTGTTTTGATCAATCCTATTTGCTCAGTACCCTGCTGGGACCTTCTCTTTCTTATCCTTGTCTTAATCTCTTCCTTTCTTCTTCCTAGACCCTTGAATAGGCTGTATTCTCTAATGATGATGATAATAATAAATAAATATTTTTATTATTATTCTAAAAATATGCAGTTGAAACAATTTATTTATACAGTAATATGACTCACTATAAAGTGATGTAGCAGAAACGATTAGTATAAACGCAAAACCAAAATACTATATATTGTTTAGCACTTTTGCATTAGTTTTAGCTAAGAATTATATGCATACATTTAATCTAATAAGTGAATTAATTTCACGCTAATTTTTAAATTGTATCATTTTAATAATTTTTGTAATTGTTAACGGATAAACACTATTTATCAACATAACATTTTTAAGGTATACTCGTATCTGGAAGATTGAGATAAAGCAGCACGTATATAATATGCTCCGAAATTATATATTTCTATATATTAATTTATAAAAAGGACATCTTCATATAGTAATACTATTAGCGAGAACAATTTAGAAGCCAATCTGTTGCTCTAGAAAATCTCTGTAATTTCTGGGTTTTTCTCTCGTTTCTAACACTTAAATTTGAGCAGTTCCTCATAGAAAGTCCTTCTGAAGCATCCCACTTTGACATGTCGCTCTTGGGTTGCACTTCAGCCCAGGATGATCCCAGCTCGGGTTAGAAATTTTATGGAGATTTAGTCGGGCGGTCTCTTACAACTATTCCAGCTATTCCATTATAGACTATGATGGACATTAAAATGGCTAGAAATTCTAGAAGTTAAGAATGAAAATATCTTATAGTGTATGGCTCTTGCTTCTTGTAATATGCTGAAGGATCTGTATTAGAAAGATACTACAGTAGTCTATATATTGCCCTTTTGGTTTCAATTGGGAGACAAAAATTTTTGACGGTGGCAGTTCGTTGCAATGTTTGTAACGAACCCCGTACAAGAGTAAATTTAGTTATAAATATTTAATGTAAAATAAACAATATTTTAGAAATAATTATATAATTAATTTAAATTGATTTTATAAATTAACTGTAAATTAAAATTCAATTTTTTCAAAAAAAGTTAATTTTTTCTTTTTACCTGATATTTTTTTGTATAATAAAAAAATGATATAAGTGATTAAAAATATATTTTATTGATTTTATTCATATATTTTTTGGCTTTCGGAAAGAGGTAGGCCCATGCTTTAAGTTGCATATTCAACATAAAAAAATATTTAATATATATTTTAAATATAATTTTTTTAATTGTATGTTTCAGTAAGCATGATAACACGTGTTTATTATAGAGATGCGGGTTATACAGTCTCAGCAAGAAGGCGGAGATAGATTTAAAAAAAAAGCAAACGATAAGATTACAGAATGATTTCAATAAGTATTTAAGTCTAAAGGACACGAAATATAGATTGCAATTGGACAGAGATGATTACATTAAAGGTGTGTCAAAGTAACAAAATCCAAAGATTTTTTGCTGCAAGTGCAAATGCACTCGAGCTTATTCACTAATCGTTACCCCGAACAAAGATTATCGTTAATGACCTTCGTTAGAGTATTATCTCCAAAGGTCTTAAAGATGCAAATTGTCTATTTTTATATTATGTTTATTAATAACTTTATGAAAATGTTCTTAGTTATCAATAAAATGTATAAATTAAAGTTTGAGTTGTGGAACTATTTCATATATTATAATTAATTTATATTAAATAAATAGATATTTTTGTAACTATTATGGTATTCATTTATCGTAACGTGAAATCAAGATCAAAGTTTCGAGGAAAAAATAAAATAAGAAATAATAAGTTTAAAAAATTGCAAACTTATGCAAAATATTGCTTCTTTCAGCTTAAACTTTTATTTATACAGCTTTATTTTTTATAGAAAAACTATTTATATAATAATAATAATGCGAGTTAAAAATATTGTATACCCAGATTTTACATTTCTCGCTTTACGGTTGATATAAGTTTCTTTTATAATTGCATATGTCATACTTAGGCATTTAATTATTTTAATTTAATAGTATATAATTAAAGCCTTGTTGCCAGAAACAAGGCTTTGAACCGGAGACAGTCGCATTTTTTACAGGAGTCGAAGCCACATATTCTTAAAAAATTTCTTGGCTCCAGCTTTTTTTCCCTTATTTTAGGGCTAGGTGTGAATTTCTTCAGCTATTGTCGAAAACGTTTTGAGCTTTTCACCTTGCAAATATTTAAAAAAATTTGTAATTTGGTACTTTGAGACCGTGCTAGTAGTTATTAGTAGTAATTCAAACACAAATTATTATTGTATTTATTTTCAGGCACTTGGCAATTTTTATCATCAAATTTTATTTAGTTGATACGTGTTCATATTATTTACACACGTTTCGGGCATTTATTGCCCCTCCTCAGCCAACTTTTTAATTTACAGGTTATTAAGATATTAAAACCACAAATTTCCATCGCCTATGTTTACTTGTTGTTATGGAATTACAAAACATCTTGGCCCTTAACACACTTTAATCTTGCAGTTTTTCTCTGTAATTGTTGTTGTTTTTTTGTTGACCCTTATCCATTTTTTGATGATTGTTGCCGTTTCAACTTCGGAATTCTTATTCTGGTACTTTTAATAAACAACAACAATAACAACAACAATACTGTATTTTTAGAATTATGCTATTTTTGTTAAATGTACTTCATCCGATCCTAAGTCTTCTGTTTATTTCATTTGTGATATTGTTATCCATAGTTATTTCTTGACCCATTAATAGACATAATTTTGTACTTCTTCAATCTGTTCTGTTTGTCATAATCTTCTTTTCCATAGTATATTCATTAAACATTACTTTTGTATTTTGCTGATTCATCCCCAATTCCACTTGAATGTTTGCCCCGGATAGTTGTTGCAGCATTTCTTCCAATTCATACGGCTTGTTGTTAATGATAACTATATCGTCTGCAAAGCAGAGGTGAAATTTTAATTTCTATCTTGCTCCAGCCAGATTTCTGAAAACTTCCTCTATTACAGCATTGAATAGTTTTAGCGATATTGTGTTTCCTTTCTAATCCCTTTCCAAGCCTGATTCGTGTCTTTCTTTTGTTCAAACAGATGGTTGTTATTTTATTATAAATTTTTCCGATCATATCATTGTTTATTCTTTCTATACTATTAGATTTTAAGGCTTTCACTGCTGCAGATGGTAAAACAGAGTGAGAGGCCTTTTCAAAATCTATGAAGGCAAAATAAAGTGATAATTCATATTCTTTATGGTATTCAATAAGTTCTCTGATTGTTTGAATGTGAACTATTGTTCTAAATCCTATGCTGAATCCTGCCTGTTCTCTTGGTTGAGGGAGTCCAGTTTAGATTTGAATATGTTTGTCAGAATTTTAGTAAAGATCTTATATATATTGGACAAAAGACTGATGGGTCTGTAGGTTTTTATGTTTTCTTCTCTTCCATTTTGAAAAGGAGAACCATTATTGCATTGTTCCAATCTTCTGGTACTAGTACATCAGACTTTTTAGGGCACTGAGTGAAGAGAACTGCTAAAATATTAGCGAAATCTTCAGCAGAGAATAGGATTAACTGAAATTCCGTCTTCTTCAGGAGATTTTCCTTTTTATGCATTTTATAGCGCTATACATTTTGTGTTTTCTTGTACGGATTATTTGTTCTGTTTTTGTCTATTCTTTTTTATTTCTTATCTTACTTTGGGTCTTGTCCTTGTCATATTTATAGAGGATATTGTAGAGCCTTTCAACAATGCGAACGATTTCTTTGTTGTTTGTGGTAGTTGTTCCATTTTTTTCTTTAGAGCAAAAATCCTTTTTCTTTCTAATGCAGAATTTTTATTTAGCTGTTTTCAAATTTTTGTGATTTACAAGTGCCTTTGTTACAAGATCACAATTAAACTTGCTAATATCCTTTGTAATATTTCCTCAGTATTTTACTAGTTCAACATATTTTACTTTTGATCTTTTGGATCTCTTTTTATTGCTTCGAATTCTGCATTTATCTAATCACTTCTCTTGTTTTCTGTTGTTAATTCTTCTGTTCTTCACTGGCTTTGTTTCTGTTTTACCGGTTATTTCTTTTGAAACTTCTTGTAGAGTTCTGGTTATTATTCCGTAATCATTAGGTTTTCAATACTACTCACACTTTCGAAGCGGGACTTATTTCTGTGTTCCTGTATACTTGCCGTATTAAAGGGTTTCTTTTTGATCTTAATAACCTTCAAACTTTCAATTTTCTGTTCAATAGCAATTTGCATCTCCCCATTTTGTGATTATTGCTGTGTTGAAGTTGTTGAGAACTTCGCAGTCATGGATTACAAAAGTTCTTCCTTGATATGATATAAGCAAATTCATTTGAACTTCTCCAAATCTGGTTTCTCTGTGGTTTCTCCTTGATTAATAAATTTATAATGTATAAACTTCGACAACGCTGCTTCTTTCATTTCTTATACCATAGCTATAGTTCGCAACCGAGCTTTCGGTATCTTTCTTTTTTTCAATTGCCGCGTTCAGATCACCCACGATTATCTAAAGATAATGATTTCATTTCTGATTCATTATTCCTAATTCCTCGTAGAAATATTTAATATCCTCATCAGAATAGCTAGTTGTTCGTGCATAAACTTAGATAATATGTCTGACAATTGGATAACTAATATTGCTATTCCGTTTGATGAACTGTCAAACTCAATAATATGGCTTTTTCATTTTCTGTGAACAAGAAAACCTATTCCACTAGTTTTATTATAATCTATTCATTCCCCTATAGTAAAGTATATGTACCTGTACACTGTTGAGTTCAAATATTCCTTCTTACCTCACAGACTCTTAAGATATTCCATTTAATTCCTTCTAGTTCTTCTTCTTGAAGAAGAACTGGAAGGAATTAAATGGAATATCTTAATATCTCCTGTAACCGAATTTCAGAAGATAAGGATCGTTCATTATACGTAGCCAAAGTCATCATCGTATAGCAATCCGGCCTAACCCAGAGATTCTTAGCACCTCTGTCTTCATGTCTCTTTGGTCTCTGTCGTGAGCAGGGACACATCGATCATCGGAAACTGAGGGCCTTATTTAAGTGATAATGGATAAAACTAGAAGAAAGTTGCCGTGGCCCTTCACGCTAGTCAATGCGGGTTGGACGGAGCCCATTCGCGTTCGTTTGCCCTGTACTACACATGATTGTTAACGTACAGTACTGTACAGTACATATCGTAGGTGTCTCTATCTACTTCCCGGGGCCCAGAGCAATGTGCTCCTTTTGTTTCCCCTCTGGGCATCCCTGCTAAATTACGCTGTTTCTTCCACTCTTAAAAACTACACTGACAAAACAAATATTATTATACTATTGTAATGAATTCAACACCTAACTGTAAGAAAACGTTAAGTGTTTGCAATATTTGAAGCTATAGGTGCATTTCCATCCTTAACTTCAACTTGACGCAACCTCAAACTATGTTTAAGTAAGAAAATAATCATATCATTTCTCGTCGTTTGATTATTTTTTTATTCATAAAAATTTCTGATTAAAATACTGTTTTGCATATTTTCGCATTTTCCCTCAAAATTTGGCCGCTATCGGGATTTCTGTAGATCGCTTAATAGAAGAGTTGGTCCTGCTATAAGAAATTGTGTATAGGCTATATAAAAAGCGGAGTACCAAATCACTAAAGGAAATTACCACTCATTTTGTTAATCACAGAAATAAAATTTAGATTTTAAAGTCACCAATCAAGTTGAAAATCTTGGTCAGAATACAGAAAAAGTAGTGAGTCAAAGAAAGAGATCTCCAAATCAATAGCAACAGTTATAGAATAGACATACGAAATACATAAAAATTTTAAAAAATATAATAGTAATATTAATAGATAGAAAAATCTCAAACAATTATCACATTTCAAATTACAAATTCCATTTACTTATCTCTTACATTCGGATATTATAACCTATGTCCAATAGAATAGAATGAATTGTGAGAATATCAGTACTTACTTCATCATAATGTGATAAAAGTGGGTTTATTGGCTTAGGAGTTATATTTTTAGCATTAAACATTTAAAAATCTATAAGAAAAATAAATGTTGTACTTTTCAATTTTAACAAGTTATTATTGAAATAAAATTAGTAAAATTTAAGAATAATAATTTTAATATACTTTAAAAAATAAAAACTTTTATTGCTCATGTTTTTTCGAGATTGGGAGTGGAGGATTGTGGGAGTGAGGATACCACTCGCAATATGTAAATGCACTGAAGGGATGTATACTCACATATCAGATTAAATTTTATATATGGTTATGTTTATTAGGTACCGCAGTGGGGAGGATGATGTGGATCACCATAAAACATCATTAAAATGCATTTTCATCAGACTTAGACGTGTTCTCAACTTTTCAGCCTTCTATCTTAATTAGAAGTGGATGAAATTTGAGTTAAAGATTTGAAGACGTTATAAAAAAACAAGTTACATAAAAGCGTTTTACAGTAATAATAAAATAAAGAATATGTAAGGTTGCTTTTTGGATACGAGTATTTAGAATTAAGATGAACTAACCGTCGAATTGATGATCCACTAAAATCATATTCCTTAAAAGGATTTGTTCCTATTATACTATTTTCACTTATTTTCAAGAGAACGTAAAAGACAGTTTTTACGTAGAACTTTAAGCAAGAGAAAGTGTTCTGATCATGACTGAGACTCCACTTCACGGAAACTTCTTAGTTCTTCGAAACATTTCATTTTTAAGTGCAATTATTCGAGATAGGAATGCATTATCCAAACCATTTTATTTCACTGTTTTTATTTATAATCTGTTTTACATAAATTTTATATAAACGATAGAAGTAATCTTTTGATCACTTGTAATTTGTATATAACTTTGGCATTATTCTTACTTGTTAGATATATCAAGCTATAATTAACATACTGATAGTAAGTATCCTTTGCACAACATATTTAATTTTATGATTTAACTCTATGATATGCTGGATATTTATATCCAAACGTTCAGAATGAACATATCCCTATATAGAGGGAGGGCTTTGAAGCAACTGTTCATACTCCGACTTTAACTGTGCTTTCAGTGAATTTTTTAGCACCGAACATTTTCAGTAAAACATTTAACTTTTAAGCGTATTTATTTGAGATAAGAGTACATTATAAAACCATTTAAATTAGGTTATAATATTTTTATCACTTTCTGTAAATTTTACATACACAAAAGATCCATTCTACTGTTTAATTTTTTAGTGTATATTACAGTGTGTAATTTTTTAGTGTTAAATTATTTCAGATATGTTAAACTGTAATTATAGGGCAGGTTAAAATTCTACCGACTACGAACGATACATTTTTATTTCTAATCATACGATATTGATTAAATGTCTGTCTGAAAAGTCTTAATCAAAAGGAAATGTTTGTTTTCATCTTTATCTTTCTTCACTACAAACATTAGCAAACATAATGTGGCATTAAACTCAATTTTTTTTAACTTTTTTACAAAACATAATGGTTTATCAACGATTCTAGTTATTTAGTTACCATAGAAAACTCGAGTACATATAAATATTAGATATATTTAGAAGGATACAATGCGTAAATATAACGCTTATCAGAAATTGTTCGACGTGTAGCAATATTAAAAACAAACAATGAAATTTAATCTTTCTGGTATCTGTCATACTAAGTAGAATAATGTAAACAAAATGTAAATACGACTGATAACTTATAATCTGATATTTCTATTCTGTCTATACTTTGTTTTCATCCAAATGAATCAAATATGTGTTTCTCCCAAAGTATTTTGAATTCTAAAAATGTAATCCGCCAGTTCTAAACAATTGTACAAAAGCAAACATATTTACACATCAGGAGGAAAAAACGATATGTAGTGACATTAATGTATCAAAATAAAAATAAAAAAAACAAAAAGAAAAAAATGCAAACGAGTGATTAGAGAACATTAATATATAAGCGATGAACTTTCAAAATTAAAAGGATAAAAGAAAACCGAATGTAAAAGCATTTGTTTTCATCATGAAAATTTTCGAATAGTATATAGCTAGGGCAGGCCTACTAGCTGCGTACCCGGCTTTTGAGGTAGTGAGAAATTGGTGAGATTAGGTTGGAAGAGTGTGATGAAAACAACTGTCTTAATTAATAACTAAAATGTACATTTATTGACCTGCGTATTTAAAATAATAAAACTGAAAAACACACACAGACACAGATAGACAAAATTGCTCTTACTAAAGTTAGGAGAGGGTGGGCTCTACGGATAGTTTATGATGGGGATTATTACAATATTTTTTCTAGTGTATTAAAGAATATTCATGCCAAATTTAGTGAGGCTACGTTGAACGGTATAAAACTTATGCCTATCTGGATCGGAAAAGTACCATCTAAAGCGTACAATTACTGCCAGCTCTGGTAAATAAATACCAATTTTACTGAGCATCTATTTTTTTTATTGTCATAGCGAATGCCAGGATGGAAAATTGAAGTCGTGTAATTATAAAAGGAAAAGTGCTATCGCTTGGAGTTAATGGTATTCGAGGAAGCATGTGGATGATTCCGCGGTGTTCACTTGTCAAGTCTCGGCGTTAATTGTGTCGTTAAATATACAGTAAATATAATCTTGTTATATTAAATAACCCCTTTTTAGTGTCAAGGTTCCTAATGAACATGATTACAACTCCGAACTATAATATTAACTTATATGGTGGGAGTTTAATCACTCCGAAAGTATTATTCTAATTTCTTTCAGAAACTTCACAACTGTACAATCAGGATTTTCTCCAGGGGGCAAAAATAAGATAACGTTGTTTATTAAAAAATGGTTTTATTTGAACATTTGAAAACGCTAAAGGTAATTAGTTGCAATGCTATTCGAACTTATTTAAATCTTATTTCAGCACTATCCTACGGGAGTTATGGCTAAATCTTGTCAAAATTTCTTTCTCAAATTTATTTTTAGCTTCCAGAATCCCGTTTTTATGCACACCCTTCATACAAAGACCGATGAGTCGACTTTCTGTCATTGTTGACAGTATCCAAGTTTTTACCCTGCTTAAAGTGCTGAAGGATTTTTCGATAGTGCACGTTGTGCAAGGCCCGTTTTATAGATGAGTAGAACAATTGCGTTTCTTTAACTAGTGCAGCTAGTTCTATCTCCTTCAGTTCGGCATTTGGCACAATTTTTTTCTTTTCATCGGTTGTACCAAAGTTCAGCTTCACCGAGGAAATCATTAAAATTGTAGTAATTACAAAAAAATTGTAATTTTTTAATAAAAATCCTCATACGTCATATCAAGCATTACGTGAGGGTGCAACATAAGCAATGAGAATGCGGGCAAGTTCTCCTCAGAAAGACGCTGTTCCAGACACATTATTAATGATTCTATGGATGAAATAATTAGTGATCTTCTCCGAAACTCGCTAGGAGTCTGTGCTGGTGGATTCGCGATTTATGACTCGCGGCAAATTGAAATCTGTTCCAAGATGCTCGGCGATTGTTTCAGCCTCTGCTATAACACTTTGACTTTCAACAACTGCATTTCCACGGTGTTTTCTCATGATGTCTGAGATATTTGTTATGTGATTTGCACATTGAAGTAAGTCCACACTTTTTGACTGAAGAGCATTTATTACTGGTTGCAGAACGCTGAATATTTTGCTATGAGACAAACACTAACAATGAATTTTGATTTTGTAGCAGCGAAATGCATTTGAAAAGTAGCTTTTCTCGTTGCATTGCTACCGTCTATTGATAGTTTTTCAAGCGCCATAACGATTTGCACATAATGTTCCTTGAAAGTGGCAATACTTTTATATTTTTGAGACCAACGGGGTTCACATAGCATTGGTATATTCGGTATGCATTTTCGAGGAAGGGCAGATCTCGGAAGAATCTTATTATTTCTTTTATTGTGGAGACTGTATTTCGTATCACTGCTATTTCGTTTAAGTTGTTTACAACTAACTTCAGTTTGTGACTGGCACAGTGAAAGTATAACGCCTTTGTATACTTTTCTCGAAGAATTTTCTAGACTCCACCATAATTTCCTGCCATAGTGGAACACCCGTATCCTTGTTCGACACACTTTTCAGGATCAAGGCCTACCTTTTCTACAAAGTCGTTAATTGCAGATGTTACAAATTTTGCATCTATGTCAGTCAACTCTACAAAAATTAAAAATTCCTCACGAACCATCATCTTTTCTTCGTCAAAAAGTCTAACCCCAAAGAAAAGTTGCTCTTTCCCTGATATGTCACTGCTCTCGTCTGCCAGGATACTGTATGCATATGCTTTCTTTACGTCAGTAATGATGTCGTCTCTAATGACGTTGCCACGTAGACCGATTATTTCATTTTGAATCTGTGGTGACAAGTAAGTGGCATTTTTGCGCCTTTTTCTATGTGCTATTTTAAAATGTGGTCACCAGCGTCAATTTTGAGTTTGATCAAGTCTTTAAAAACACCTTCATGATGTTCTTTGCCCTTCAAAGGTAGGTCATGTGTACCACAAAACATGACAGCCGAAATTATTGATGCAACAATTTTTTTGTTTGATTCTATTTCTTGTTAGTGGACAGAAATCAGCTGTAGAGGAGAGGAGGGTATTATGGAATACCATTTACATTTCTAAAAATAACTTTACTGGTTTTTAAATTAAAACCCCAAAATCATCATGAGTACATACTGTAACTAATTATAATGAATTGTCACTTGTAAAAAAATACTATTTATCTTGTTGTTATAAAAAAATGTATTTAAAAAACTCACAAATGAAGGGGTAATATGGAATAGTCGGGTAATATGGAGTAGGTGGTTTAAACCATTAAAAAACTAATTAGACTTCATAAAACATAGTTATTATTAACTATAAAAACTAGTGATGTAACGAATATTCGGTTACTATTCGGTATTCGGCCTATTCGGCCTATTTTTCGCTATTCGGACGAATACCGAATACCTAGAAACAGGAGTAAGAAATAACAAAACCACAGTAAATTAATCATTTTGGTATTTAGATTTAATGTTATCGAGTTAGTGTTGTTTGTTTATATTTGTTTATAACTTATAACATGCACAAAATAAAAAAGAAAATAATATTAGTCACAGGTATTCACAATTTATAATTACAAGGATCAGCACACGTACAGTGCACACCTATTCGTTCGAGAATCGTCACACATCTGAGGGTCTGACCTGACTATCCTTCTTCTTTTAAGCGATCGTCTTTGCTCTTCCCTTTCTCTTTCCTCTATCGCTCTCACCACATGCCTATGCATACATCATTATATGTGCTCACGATACTTTCGATTTGTCACTTTTTCGTCGTAGATTTCCCATTTTACAATTACGTGACTCATAGCCTGGTGATAAAGGAAAAAAGAGACAGATAGGACGTCAAATTAAGTCACAGTTATGATTTCACAGATTCGAGACAGCTTGGTAGCCCGAATGGTCCCAGGTTTTCGCCCGTGCACGCTAAGTGACTTTCTTTACAAGCATTTAGCTTTCCGAAGTCTATGACAACAATTGTTTGGCATTGACGGCCGCTAATTTCGCGCCAATAAGCTGCCTCGATTGTTCGATTATGTTATCAACTCAATTTCATATTTATTTTCACTTCGCGGTCCTTCTCTGTTCTTTTTCCGTTATTTACACGTGTAGGTCATTTCATTGTTATCCACATTTGATATTACCACTTATCACATACTGCCATGACGCTCTTGTCTGAACTGTCAAGAATTAATGCGATTGGCGAAACGTACTGACAGCGGGCCAATAGAGAGCAGGGTCATAGCCATAATGCGGTTTGCGCGCCAATTTTCGTACGTGCGTTAATCGAGCCGAATAGTTTGGCCGAATATTCGGCTATTCGGCCACGCTCCTGGCCGAATATTCGGTATTCGGCCTCAGGCCGAATATACTATTCGTTGCAACACTAATAAAAACCTTATTTTTAAGATTATGTGCATGTCATTCCTGCTTCGAGTCTATTTAAAAAGTCACAGATATTATATCTGTGACTTTTTCTTTCTCTGCTCCGATATCATCAAGGTGAGCCCACAGAGAACAGCTGAAGCATTTAATCCAAATTTTCACTCGTTCATCTTCGGAGAATTTTCCGTAACAGAAGATACATTCAGCGTCTTCGTTTTCTGGTTCTTTAGTTGATGGCCTGAAGTCTATTACAGATGATACATCAGAATGTAACGATTCATCGCTGCTAACACTGGAGTCATCTCTAGTAGATTTAGGTTTAGGTCTAGAAGGTCGGTCTAAGTTTAATTTCTTAACAGGTGGTCTTTGAATGCTCGGTTTCTTTTGTTGTTTTGAAGCTTCTGATTTCTTCTTTTTGTCCTTTTCTTTCAGTTTATCCATTTATCCTAGTATTCCATAATACCCGACACGCCATCTTGGAAAATGAACCTTTAAACTGATGGACAAAACATTGTCAGCTAAAAAACGACTACAGTATAACAAACTACAATTCTTTTAGAGTACATTATGCTTAACATCAATGTTCAAGTCACATGTGTACTAGTAGGTTAAAATGTTTGAAAACTTGCCTGCAAAAACTCTTGACAATCACAAAACACACTTTGTTCTGTAGCGAGTGGTATGACGACAATAAGCGGTCAACTCTCACTGCACTGCATCGTGGGAGTCTTTCTTGAGTAGTTCATGGTATTCCCACGTAATAGCAGCAACAAACAGAGCCGAAACCTCGGTATTCCATATTACCCGACTATTCCATAATATCCTCCTCGCCTTTACATTTCAATCGTTATTTAAAACTTCAAAGACCCATATATAAGAGAGAGGAAAGGAAAAAAACTGTGGTTGTCAAAACAAACGCGACGGGAAGATGAATGACATAACGGATCAGATGGAACGTTGGTCCGGGAAGGTAGAACTCTGACACAAGCGCTCATAATCAGTCGATCTAGATTAAAAATTCGGAAAAGGGAAAGATTTGACGGATAGAAAAAACATTACGTACGATCGTTAAAGTTCCATAATGACAGAAAACAAAATCAACGGGCTAAATTATGAACGCAAGACTTATAGTTCTATCAGCAATCTCCGATCAGAGTCGACGGAAAGGTGTCGGATAGACGCCTCGAATCGGACCTTTCTCGTGCAACATCCGACCAGGGATACGTCAAGACACCGAGACTTTTGTACTCGGCATATATGTAAGCATCCTCCAGGCTCAATAAACAGTTTTCTTTGTAAAACACTTGTCATCAGTCGGCGAGTCGGCGAGCTTACAAAAAGCCGGCATAAGAGAGCAAAGACCGAAATGTATATTGGCAAATGAAAAAAGAGAATTAAACAGACATAAAGAAAGCTTATATTACACTTTATTGTGAAACATAATCTAATTTAATTTAAATTTAATATTAATATTAATTTAATTATAATTATTAATTTTACGCCTAATACCTATCTCTAGGCTAAATTACATTGCATTTAATTATTAATAGTAGTTGTAGTATAGCCCGATGTAATCCGATTAAAACCAATCAATACAGGGTTCCCAATCTTTTCCGCGTATTGATCTTTTTAAAAAAGTTTTTTTTTT
>NW_019384784.1:210452-215622 GCF_000671375.1 Centruroides sculpturatus
TACAGTAGAGCGTCGTTTATCCGAATCAATTGGGGACTGGGGTGGTTCGAATAACTTATTTTTCGGATAACGAATCATGTACGAAAAAATATATTAATTTATCCCATGTTGAAATTTCTCTCCGTTGCGTGTCGCTTCGCGTTGAATTTTCGTCGATGTTAAGCCTAACGAAGACTATTGTATCGTTAAAAATTATTTTTTTATTTTGTACAAACAAAATAAATATATTGAAAAATAAAAAAACAATAAAAAATTATACTTCAGATGTTAATTTAGTATCAAAAACATAAAATATTTGAGTAGCCCAAGACATAGCCAAAAATTGCAGCGCTACAGCACTGGCGAAAATTTTAATTTACCGACTGGAATTCTTTCGGATAATTGACTTTCGGATAAACAATGCTCTACTGTATTCTGAATAACCGCGACTTCGCCCGCGGAAATTTTGCAAGCAAACCCTATTTATATTCAGTATTTCAACAATCATAGTAATTGTTATATAACATCTACCACTGAGAATGATGAGAATTGCCGAGAATCAAACGAGCTGTTTTCAATTTGATTGAGTTTTCTGGAACGTGTACAATTGTTCTATAATCGAATCAATAAGCAGAAAGAAATTGGAATTTAATTAAAATGGTTCGAACATTTGGTTAAAAAATCGAAATACATAAAATTATTTATAACAATGTCTGAAATGAAATGCTCTCTCTCTCTCCCCCCGCGGAGGAATTTCGAAAAATCCCTTCTTAGTATGCGTTTCCATGACGTACCCTAACTGTCTACCAAATTTCATCTGTTTAGGTTCAGCGGTTTGCTCTGGGCGATGATGAATCACCCAGTCAGTCAGCACATGTAATTTTATATTTAGATATGCCATAACCTCTTTTAAAAATTATATAAGACATCTTCCTACATTTATTTAAGAGCAAGAAAAATGTGTAAAATTTTAAANAAATGAAATGCTCTCTCTCTCTCCCCCCGCGGAGGAATTTCGAAAAATCCCTTCTTAGTATGCGTTTCCATGACGTACCCTAACTGTCTACCAAATTTCATCTGTTTAGGTTCAGCGGTTTGCTCTGGGCGATGATGAATCAGTGAGTCAGTCAGTCAGTCAGTCAGGACAAGTAATTTTATATACAGTAGAGCATCGATTATCCGACTCAATTGGGGACAGGTTGGTCGGATAACTGAAAAATCGGATAACCGAAAAGAAGGAAAAAATACATTTTAGTATAGTATATTAGGATATTAGTATATCCCAAGTAATTAGTTTATTAGTATATCGCTATTAACCAACTTCGCGTTGAATTTTCATCGATGTTTAGCCTAACAATTTTTTAAAAAAATAATAATCGTCGCTATTGTATCGTTAAAAATTATTTTTAAATTATTTTATTACTCACAAAACAAACAACCACTCATAATTAGAAAATTAAGTCTCGTTTAAATATTGGCCTCCCTTCAATGGTGGAGCCGTTGATGCCAGCTAAAACACAAAAATATTTAACAAAAATAATATTAAAGTAGCCAAGATATAGCCAAATATTGTAATGCCACATCACTAGCGGACATTTGAAATTTGCCGACTAGAACTGTCGGTTAACCGATGTGACGGTTAATCGGGGGTCGGATAATCGATGCTCTACCGTATTTAGATAAATCAGGATGTTTGTTTATTTGTTTGTTCGCTATGCACGCGTAGGTCCTTCGACCAATTGCTACGAAGCTCGACAGTTACAGAGACAGGTATTATGTAGCACTTGCCTGCGTGCAATCAAAAGTATTACCCTGTGGGAAGTCTATAAGTGTTTAATTTTCCACATGTGACAAAGGGTTTTTCATTTCCGAATGATATTTCCTTAATTCTAATAAGCACCGTAATTTGATGAAACATTCACCAGATAATGTGCATTGTACTTGATTAGAAATAAGTAGCTCGGTGTCATATTATCTCGGTCAATTTATTAAACATCAACTTAAGCCCCAAACCCGAGATATCTCGGGCAAGTTACATAAAACGCGGTCCTTAAGGGGAGTTTTGAAATTTTTTTTTTGAATTTTTGAAATGTTTTTTAAGTCCTCAAATTTTTTCAAAGTTTTTTGCCCGCGCGAAAAAATTTTATCGCGACTTTAATTAGCCTTTGATAAGGCTCGATTAAGGTTTAATTGTTTTTTAAATACATAAAGTTTTGAATCAATAGTTAAATATTCAAACTTTACGTGAATTACAAGACGTTTTAGACTGGAGCCTAATTTCCAGATACGTAAAATCAAATGAAAAGTTCATTGATGACTTTCAAAATCGACTTTCTTGGTGTCTTATTTTAAAATATCGAAAAGTGATTCGATACTCTTCGGAGTACATTTTATATTTATTAAGATTTTAAATTCATATTTCTTATATGTAAATATAATGATAACATAATATAAATAAAATAAGATCCAGTATAATACAAATAGCATTATCATGTAAATGTAGTTTAAGGTCGCCGACGTTAAGGGGAGTACAGTTATAAATTATCTCGCGTCAGAATGAGCCTGAGGGAAACCGCGTTTGTGGGCGGTGGTGAAGGAGGCAAATGAAGAACAAGTGTTTTACAAGAGAAAACCCGTTTATTTGTTCGAATTCAAGCTTACATCGATATTGGACAATTCCAAAATCTCGGTGTTCCTATGAAACGGTGAGAGTTCGGGTGATCGGTCTTAGTCCGGGCGGACGAGAAGGATCGCTGGACGATGCAGATGTTCGGTGTTAAGTTGCAGCGTCCTAGGTGATTGGCGGTGGCACAACACAATAGACAAAGCACAACTGTAGGCTTAATCCAGAGGACACTCCTCTTCGACCTTGAAGTTCCGATTTTTATAGTTTTTCCCCCACTATTCGAATTTCGGATTGGTCACTCGTCCCATTGCTCGCTTCCCGATTGGTCTCTCCTTTGTCTCCAGGTGCTAGACGAAACTTTTTCGGGTCGCGGGAAAGGTCCGATTCGAGGTGTCCATCTGATACCTCTTTGTCGACTCTGCTCGGTGACTGTTTATAAAACAATAACACCTGAACTCATAATACTATATAGAAATACAGTAATTTTGAAATGAAAAACAAAATGAATAATTCATACAGTTGACTTGAAAATTTAATAATTGTTTCGACGCTATCATTACAGAAACAACAAAGACGATTGTTGCATTGTAACATATCATAGTTTATTTCGGAACTTATTATTTAGAATGTTGTAGGGCCGTTAGATTTCGAGTGCCCGGGAGCACGCGATACTTAGATACTTAGCGACAGATATACCACTAATTACTTAGCGACAAATATACCACTAATCCATCTGACCCAGTTTGGAGTGCAATAAGCTGTCCTCGGCGCAAGGTAGGTATTTTTTTTAACTCTTTCCGCCCTGTGGGCACTAAGAGGGCCTCTTTTTGCAAGCCCATTATGGGTTCGGCCAGGCCCACAATGGGGCTGCCAGGTGGTGAGGGACGGGGTCCGACATATCCGAACGGACCACCCCCCGAAAAATTCCTGGGGATTTTTCGACCCGTTCGGATTCGAGCCCGGGTTCCCCAGAGCGGTAGGCTGCCACCTTCACCGCTCGGCCATCCGGCCGCTGCAAGGTAGGTATTAATCCGTCAATCGGCACGAATTTTAAACCCGAAAAAATAGACGACGACCTAAGAAAAAAAACCGACGAGGTAACGCTGCTGCTTGCAGAGGAGTGGCGAAAAGATAGAAAGACATCGAGATCTTTGGTCCACGACTCTACTGTATTAAGGGCGAAGAAGCACGAATTTCGTTATTTCGACGATCTCGTCAGTTTCATTACAACACATCCTTACAAACACCCCTCGCCGTAACATTCACAATTGAACCATTATCTAGTTTGTTTGTCGTATCCAATCATTTACATATCACACTTCGTTACCGTCACATAACACCAACACTGTTTCCCGAAATCCAACCCCTAGGTTCTCGTACTGGGAAGTGGAAACGTCACTCGATGTTTTCGAGTGGCGGCTAAAGGGGCTCTGGTACACTGAATATACACACACTACAGTTATCTTAGTATTCTCTGTGTAACTTTGTAAACAGAGATGTAAGGATATTTACAAAATGCTAAAACTTTCATTGAAAAGCACGGACGCTGTGTTTAAACTGTTTCATAAGGATGAAGAAATCATGTAATTGATTAAAGACGTTTGTTTGTTTGTTTCCCTATACACTCCTAGGCCTTCGACCAATTGCTTCGAAACTCAGTAGTTCTACCTAAATATTTCTAACTTAGATCCTGTCATAACATACTACCCCAAAATATCCATTGCAATTTAATAAATCAATTAATTTTTATTTACATTAGATTTTTTGAGTATTGTTGATAGATGACGTTACTTGTAACGTCATCTATTAACAAAAAAGCGTTATCTATCAACAAAAAAGTTAACAAAAATATTAACTAAATATAATTCTTACAAAGAAGGATATAGTTTTGAAAAATATATTTTATATTTACTTAATTACCCCGACAATGATTTAACTCGAAATAGATTCGCCATTACGCCATTACTGCGACGTGTAACACAGCACTTGCCTGCGTAGAGTGTACTAGTGTTTTGCCGATGGACATCATACTTTTCCGGGTTAATTGCTAAAAAATGTACATCATTTTTTAGCAATTAACCCGTGTCGGTCATTCATCTAAGTCGCGTTCGGGAGAAAATTTTGAATCAAAGTAACGTTACTTCCGTTCTAAACCGGATATTCGTCTAATCTAAGCCTCCTGCCCCAAGTTTCCACATCTGGTTTCGACTTTCATCTAACTCCTTTCTCGAGATCAAGGAAGGACAGGTAGATAGGTGACAACAGTGGGAATTTATAGGTTTACAATGTTTTCAAATTGCAGCTCAATAATTTTTCCATAAACACAACAGTGGCGTGTCGTGACATTTGATGATAGGGAAGCTGTGTTTCTATAAGAAACCGACATCCAGGGGCAATCAGTCAATTGCGCGTTAGTGATGTCTAGGGTCCATTCGTATCGTTTATTTGATAAGCCGGTAAAAACTGTAGACTTCTCTAAATGTATTTTTAATATCACAATTACATTCCGAATCGCTAGCCACGATATAAGGACTACAATTAAAAATAAAATAATAAAAACTTGCT
>NW_019384784.1:216235-220997 GCF_000671375.1 Centruroides sculpturatus
GTGTAAACGTGTACGTGTGACGTTCGGCGCCGCTTTCCCGTAAGCCTAAAAGTTTGACGATGGTGTTTGGAATGTCGAGCGTGATTCCACCGACTATCCAAACACCATTGTCAAACTTTTAGGCTTACGGGAAAGCGGCGCCGAACGTCACACGTACACGTTTACACGTTTAAAACGTGCGCCTCAACCTCTCTATTAGTATATCTCAAAGAACGCGACAGGGCTGTTATAGATTTTAAACGTTTCTCATCATAGCTGTAAAAATCTTAATATGTTAAACTTAATAGTAATTTGTTTTCTAACTAATTCGTTTTAGGACCAAGTGTCCTCAGAAATTTCCAAAATTTACAGCTTTTCGGTCACTCTCATTCAACTGGAAAAATTTTCTGTCTTTATTACATTAATAATACAAAGAAATCAGTCTCCACTGTACTCGGCTAGAGATGGTTCGGTTAAGCTTTTAAGTAAAATTTCGGCTCTTTCATCAGGATTTTGTTTATGTCCCCAATTCCCTAATTGCTTAATTATTTAACTACTTCTTAAGTAGAAATAAGTCGAAAATGGTTACTTTGTACTCGAATATTTGTAGTCTCGGGAAAAAGTTCATGGCAATTGTCTCTACAGCGGTTTGCAAGCAGAAGTACACTTTTGATGTTTGAACTCCGAACAAAACACGTTGCGCCACACGTTCACGTCACGCACTGATTCATGGGATATTGTTGGAAAATGGCGGAAACATTCAAGAGCGACGAAGGTTACCAGCGAAAGTAAATAAACAAATTAAACTATTTCTAGAAATTTACAAACGAAATATGCTGTTTATGGTAGATGTCGTAAAAGAACAAACCTATTTCTATATTGTAATGATAAGCTATTATGAACACAATATAAAAAATTATAGGCACTTCACATCACTTGAAAAAAAAATTGAATTATTAAATAATTTCTGGATTAAAATCGTCTGTTTCTTTACAATGTTATTCATAAATGTTTAAATAATCGTTATTTGAATAAAATACGTCATAATTTTAACCCAAAAGACAGAAAAATGCAGACGTTTAAGCCGTACTTCTACTCGTCACGTTCGACGTTCCAAACGCCATTCTAAAACTTCTAGTCTTACAAGATGGTGGCGCTTGACGTTCAAGTTCACGTTTTAGAGATGAAACTTCGGCCGCATCCTCCCTATTATTTTTTACTTGTACAGTACGTCAATAACTATTTTCTGCATCCATTTATTCAGTAGTGTCTTCGAGTAATCGTTTAATATGAACATTTTCACTATTTGTTCTATTTCTATTTTTTGATTTTCTAATTTACTTGTTCTATTTTTTATTTTATCTATATACATTTTAAATGTATTAAATTTCATAGTTATAGACACATTTCATTTATAGTTGAGGACCTGAGGTATCTGCATAGGTTTATGTTAAGCCTGTGCAGATACCTAATGCCACCCCCCGATGCAAAGTACTACTATTGCACAACGTAGCTTCTGCGCGGCGCTTACTCATGCAAATTAGGAGGTCCGGGCCGCCGTTTTCGGTCCTTTTCCGGCTTCCTGACCTTTGACCTTTGCTGCTTTAAAGTGGGAGTCGTCGGCGATGTTGCCCCTCGCGTCGTTATGCAAATAAGGCGTCCCGGATAGCTAATTTTGGCCCGCCGGAAGGTGCCCGAAAGCGACCAAAAGGCCGCTTTCGGGCACCTTCCGGCGTCGTCGGAGAGTGGGCCCCTCGCGGAGATATGTAAATTAGGTCTTCCCGTGAATAGGGCATATTGACACACTTCGACATAAAACAGCTAAAAACCTAAATATTCCCATGAGTTAATTATTTTGAAATTATTTTCAAAAAATCAAATAAATGAAGAGAGAATTATTTATCTGAATTACGACAGATAACGCAGATAATTACTATAGTAAACGATTACGGAGTTTAATTTTTAAACTGTATTCCGAAAATTACGAGTATTATTGTGATTAATGACAGAGTCACGTGTGCTTGACAGATAAATTTCTTACCGTTTATTATTGGTTATCGTTTCTTATTCTTATCAGAAGGTCACAGCGCGAAGTATTCCCTGTTTGAAGAAAGAAATTAATTGTAAAATAAGTAATGATACATTGGTGCAGACAAACTCTAAAATTGAAACTAAAAAGTAATTATTTCAGGTAAGGAATAAATAGTTAATATTTTCTAAGAAATCGATTAGAATGGCCCGATTATATCAGTCAGGCCATGTAATCTCACCACCGGCCTGCCCAGTGTGGGCCTGGCCGAACCTAAGGCATATTTGATTTAAAATATTAAAAAGAATAACATACTTTTTGTTTACATTTAGAATTTTATAAAATATATTTCAAGGCAATGTATTTTGTCATTGTACTCATTACTAACATCGAAACATTTTGTTACTATTGTCTTTCCCAGAATAAGAATTGCGCTGATATTCACTAGTCTACTTATTCAAAGGAAAATAGTTCCGTGTAAGTTACGAAGTAGTACATTATAACTGTATATATAAAACACTTTTAAATATAGCATTTTTAAATAAATAAATAAATATATATNTATTTATTTATTTAAAACACTTTTACACAGAAAAAATATATATATTTAAAAGTGTTCTGTTGTTTGGACTTTTTAAGAGCAATTTAAAATGGCCTATTTTATCAATGCCAATTTGGATTTGGCCAGATCCAAAAAAGGGACCTGGGGGCGAGGGACAGGGCCCGACATATCTCGAATGGATTTCCAATAAAAAATCTATTTTTCCGAACAGACCGAATTCGATCTCCTGTCCTTCAGAAATGTACCGGTACAATGGCATCTTATCTGCTCGGCTATTAAAAAATTATAAAATATGTTTAAACGCATAATCGGTTTAAAATTTACAACATATTTGTAAAACAACTTGACATTATAATATGACTTAATCGCATTTCGAAGAATTTTCGTTGCTTATCTACGAAGGTGGAGTGATACAGATTTAAGATAGAGCATATCAGTTCTAGTTCTGGAAAACACTATAGATTAGATAAATTTCTTTTGTAGACAGTAAATAAGAATCTGATAAATTACATGTATTTATTTATTTGATATCGCAAGTTTCCAATTAAATTAACTTCTACCGTAATTAAGTTTTTCAATCTCGTTTAATGTGTATTAAACTTTAAGGATTATGTTACAAGCGAGCACGTGAGTGCTCGCTTGTAACATAATCCTTAAAGTTAAATAAGAGTTTAAATATATTTTTATAAAAAGAATATTTAATTGGAAACTTGCGATATCAAATAAATAAATACATGTAATTTATCAGATTCTTATTTACTGTCTACAAAAGAAATTTATCTAATCTATAGTGTTTTCCAGAACTAGAACTGATATGCTCTATCTTAAATCTGTATCACTCCACCTTCGTAGATAAGCAACGAAAATTCTTCGAAATGCGATTAAGTCATATTATAATGTCAAGTTGTTTTACAAATATGTTGTAAATTTTAAACCGATTATGCGTTTAAACATATTTTATAATTTTTTAATAGCCGAGCAGATAAGATGCCATTGTACCGGTACATTTCTGAAGGACAGGAGATCGAATTCGGTCTGTTCGGAAAAATAGATTTTTTATTGGAAATCCATTCGAGATATGTCGGGCCCTGTCCCTCGCCCCCAGGTCCCTTTTTTGGATCTGGCCAAATCCAAATTGGCATTGATAAAATAGGCCATTTTAAATTGCTCTTAAAAAGTCCAAACAACAGAACACTTTTAAATATATATATTTTTTCTGTGTAAAAGTGTTTTAAATAAATAAATATATATANTTTTGTAGATTTGGGAGCGCTTCAAATATGACATTAAAACGGTTTTATGTCGTTACAAGTGGGCTTTTTTTTAACATTATCTAGTATAGTAAAATTGTGGGACCGATAAAAAATTGACGTTATATTAGGGTTGTCGTTACATCCGATGACGTTATAATCGGGTTACACTGTATATTGTTTGTGCAAAATAAAAAAATAATTTCGGATGATATAATAGCCACGATTATTTTTTTTCAAAAACGGGAACTTTTCGTTACGCATCGACAAAAATTCAACCAGGGCCGACACGCAACGGAGAGAAATTTTGAAATTAGATAGGTTAATTTCATCGAAGATGCATCGTGGACGATCTCGTGGTCGTGGCCGGCGAAGTTTGAACGATGGCGCCCAAAAGCAGCGATATCAAAGAAGATAGGAGAAAGAACCAGACCTGCCTTGAACATCAAAGTGATTCCGTCTCGAGACAGTCTTATCCCAAATACGGTTTTGCCGTTTTACTTGTTTAAACATGCTCTTTAATCAGCCGGCAAATGATACAATGCATAAATGTGTTGGTTTAATTTAGTTTAGTCGGTTGCAGCTACGCGTTACGTAGGCGATCTGCCTAGAGAGGACTTTTATGGGAAAATGGCCCCTGTTTAGATGTCATAAACGTAAAGAAAACCCAGAAAACTCCACGTGGCCAGCCCGTTGGCGATGCGCGAACCCACTACCAACTGCCAATGTTCAATGATTTTATCATTCTGTCACTGAAGAGAAATTTTAAATATTGGGTTGTTCGGGAAGTAATTTCGTTTTTTTTTACCACTAGACGGATTAGTCGTATTTTTCCCGCCATTTTTATTCTAAACCATATTATCATTATATATTTTGACAGCTAGCATTTTAAGGCTTATTTGTAAAAATTTTGTTTGATTTTTTTTCTAAGAAATCGATTAG
>NW_019384784.1:221690-223718 GCF_000671375.1 Centruroides sculpturatus
GGTAAGATTGGCTATAATGTAATTATCTTAATCTTCACTATCGTTACTTTTTGCCCAGCGAAGCGGGTCCTTGCAGCTAGATTCTAGATTACTTAGAAAAACAGTCTTTTATATATATATAAAAAACCTATATTACATACAAATAAAAACCCAGCGAAGCGGGACCTTGCAGCTAGTAAATAAATAAAAATAATATCAATTTCGTTTTCAATAATGAAAAAATTAATTTTTCAGAAATTATTTTAGACAAATATCTAACCGAACTAGTGGAAGTTATTGGCACTCGAGGGGAAGTTTTACTTTTTCCAATGCCACTCTCGGTGATTTAGTAGACACAGCGGCTGATAAATATGGAGACAGCGTGGCCATTTCTGTACCATTTCAGAATATAAATAAGACTTTTACACAGTTTAAACAAGAAGTAAGTATTTTTAGAAATAATATATTTTCTTGGTTGATGTTAATTTAGTGTTTTTAAATTATAATAATAAATTTACTTTCAATATGTAGTACAAATATTCATAGAATATGCTCAAAATATTTTGTTCGATTTCCAAGTGCTATGTTCTTTTTGTATTAGAAGGAACATATAGGGATCAACAACATGAGAAGTGGAGTAATTCGATCATGCAAATGGTTTAAATTTTACATCTGATGATCATGATATGAGTCTGAACAATATAAAGAATATGATACTTAGTGTCCAAAGATGGCCGAAGGTTGAAGGAATCCAATTTAATTCTTCTATAACCGTACTGATCGGAATTTTTAAAATCGAATTTGCTATCTTTGAATTTTCTTTCAGTTTAAAAATTCGTAGCGAATTAACAAATTCGATTTTGAAACTTCCAAATTGTAAGTTAATAGCAGAATTACATGAGATTCTAACGCAAAAAACTGTTTGGTTCTACCTACTTCGTTTTTAAGAATTTTTGGAAAAGGACTTTTCTACAGAAAAAGCATTACATTTTGAACGCTAAATGCTGGAAACCACGGGCACAAACAAAGAGGTTACAGTAGGCTTATTTTCGTGAGAATACTCGGGATCGAATTAGGGCAAGCAACTACAGGAATTTTCGCGAGTGGTCTATTCCGGATTTGTGGTGTTCTGTCTGTTATTACTCGACCGTTCCTATTGTCGGCCTGGTTGAATCCGCAATGAATATAAAATAAAAGCACTCTTAATATTCATAAGAAACATAAAGCAAACAAGAAAACGCCATATTTGGTGACATTAAAGGATATCAACTATTTCTTTTATTATAGAAACAATTTAACAGGAGACAATTTATACTTTATTGAGCAATTTTAATGTGTAAATAGTTTTGGTAAACAACAATGTACTTTTTATATAGTAACCATTATATCAGATTTATTGATTCAGAAAATTAAAATGTATATGTTACATAAAATAATATATGAACTGTTATAGGGGAAGGGAGGGCAGGATGGAAGGTTTAACTTTATGATGTAAAAAAACATAAAACAACATAGTATAAAGCTTTTATTTTAATCAGTCTCGACAGAGATCTTAGATGGTTAAAAAACTGTGTAATTAAAAATAATTAATATTAAGCATAAAACCTATTAGGAATCATGAAGTAAAAACGTCAAAAATTCCATCTTGCCCTCACGCTGAAGGCAAGATGGAATACCTAGGATATCCCTACATTTTACAATTGACACACGAAAAACATCCATCTTTTGTGTCTGTACATAGTTCATGTGCCCAACCACAACACACTGGACACTGTACCCAGTCATCTGTGGGCGGTTCCACATATGGTTCTCCACGTAATACACAAAACCTTCATCCATCGCCATCTGCAGTTTCTTCAGTCCAACAACCTCTGTTGCTCTTTCTTATATACTTGTTCACCATCTAGAAACAATTACATCCTCAATTAGTTAGATAAATTGATAACAGAAATCAAAATAATTGCGCTTGCTACATGGAAACTATTCCATCTTGCCCTAAAATGCAATTTTCCATCTTGCCCAAATTCCCATTGCCAATAATAATATCAA
>NW_019384784.1:226599-239104 GCF_000671375.1 Centruroides sculpturatus
TACAATAGCGACGATTATTATTTTAAAAAATTTTTGTTAGGCTTAACATCGATGAAAATTCAACGCAAAATAGGTTAATAGCGATATACTAATATACTAATTACATGGGATATAATAATATACTACACTAATAATGGATTTTTTCATACTTTCCGGTTATCCGACTTTTCAATTATCCGACCAACCCCAGTCCCCAATTGAGTCGGATAATCGATGTTCTAGTGTAATTTTTATTTTTATTTAATTTAATTTTATTAATTAATAATTAATAGAATTTTTAAGGAAAATAAACGATTGTTTAAAGTACAAATGGACTTATACCACTTTCAATAATAACAAATTATGAAAAATATGAAAAACTAGCAGACCCCGCCACGCGTTGTTGTGGCTCAAAATGTATCTATTATAAATGTATAACACTTCCCCCGTGGGGGGGAAATTTTTCGAAAAATTTCTTCTTAGTGTACATTCTCTTGACGTACCCTATTAAAAAGCAATCAAAAACGCAAAAACCCGCATCTAAAATAATATAATAGAAGCCAAGTTTTTCACAGTAAGCCTTAATTCTGTTCCTCTCCCCCGCGGGAGAATATCGAAAAATTCCTTCTTAGTGTACATTCTGTTGACGTACCATATAATAACGCAATCAAAAACGCAAAAAACCGCATCTAAAATAGTATAAATAGAAGCAGAGTTCTTCACGGTAAGAATCCTAACCATCTCCCTTCAGTAGAGTTGAATTTCGACATGTATATTATATAAAAACACGTGCGTATTTGAATGCAGCGTTGTGTCAAAATTTCAAAGGAGTCGGTAGGAACAAACGAACATTACATTTTTATTTATATAGATAGATAGAAGATGATCTGCTTTAGTTCATTTTCACAGAAAAGCATAATGCCTCACAGAAAAGCAAACTTAGGGCGTCGTACTTGTAGGACATAATCTGTTGGACATAAAAGCCTTAACCTAGATTATATTTTTTAATTTATATGAATGTTTATCGGAATAATATACAGCCTATGTCCACCCTGAGGTTCCATTCTAAATATTGGTGAAAGAATTTTTGAAATCGGATGAGTAGTTTTGGAGATTACCTGCTGCAAAGGAACTTACATACATACATACATACAAACATTACCTCTTTATAATATTAGTATAGATATAGATATAGATAACAATTTTAAATTTATAATTTTATTGAAGTTTTGAAGTTGGCTTTTCAGAAATGTATTTTTGGGCTGCAATTTGAAAAAAAATTTTAGAGCTGTAAATTCCCACTGTTGTCCTTCTGTTTGTCTGTCCTTCCTTAATCTTGAGAAGGGAATTAGATGGATGAAAGTCGAGACTGGATACGGAAAGCTTTGAGCAGAAGGGCGAAGGTCCTAATTAACTATATACGATTTTCCGGTGAAAATCGGAAGTCACGTTATTTCAATTTAAAAAGTTCTCCTGAAAAGTGTTAGAGAGACGACAGGCACGACTCTATTGTTAACAGGATAAGTATGATATACAGGGGCAGGAGCACGTCAATACACCACTAATTTGAGATGGAGAGCATAAATTTTAAATTAAACTAAAAATATGATTTGATTAAAAACTGCAGTCTGGCATTGTGACAATGTCACAATACTTCAGTGGCATGCCGTCATTGGAAGCGGTGGAAGCGCCGCTATTATTTTCCCTTGTATTGTCTAAAAAAATAAATACATATTGCGCGATTATTTTCATATTTTAACGTATTTTGGATTAATTAAAATTAATTTTATTATAACCGCTTTATGTATTTTATTACAAATTTCTATACTACATTTGAAAAAACGATAAGATTGCTATTGTATATTCGAATATCATGGCGGATTGGAAGCGCTGTTATTGTCGAAACCGGCTTCCAAGAAGCCAGATTATGCGCATGCGTTTTACAGAGCACCAACCTCGCGATTTAGCTGGTGGAAGCTACACACATATAACGCTTCCAATGATTCTATTCAGAGGACCGGTTCTGAGTTGTTAGCCGTCTGCCTGATAGATATTTGGCCGCCCTCGCCCGATTATGTGAATCATGAGTAGATTTATAAAGGACATCCGTGTCTCACTAAATCTATCACTAACTTGTAAGTTAATTTTTTCCCAAAAATAAACTTATGTCACTTTCATTTATAAAGTCGAGGTTTTTATCAAAACTTCATAATTGCCAAGAACAGAGATAAGGTGAACATATGTAGAACTAGTGTTGCCACCTTTACAAAATTGCTGACCCGGACAGCAGGTCAGGTTTGTTCGAACAGAAGTCCCTGACGCATGCGCAATGTTATTTTACCATGCGAAGAATAACGTGCACGCCACTTCTAAACCTCAATTAGGGACTTGTCTAGGAGCAATTAAAATTAAGAAATGAAATACAGTAACTTAGCTTTAAAGAGCTGAGAAGAGAAAAAACCAACAGGTTGCGACATACGTTGGCGTAAGATGGCGAATTAAGTTCCGGTGAAGTGTGAAGTCTTTCGCTGTTAAAATAAAGTAAATTTATAAAAATATTTGCTAGTACTTTGTTTCATCATAATTTCACAATTTCTACGAAATCCCGGACAAAATTAATAGTTAACCGGACAATGAATTAAAAACCGGACTGTCCGGGTAAAAACTGGACAGGTGGCAACACTATGTAGAACTGACAAATAACGTATAAAGAATTTCTCTTTCTATATTATATTTATATACAGATAGTTATCTCCGGTTAGTAATCACTGTTCAGGAGGTCAACGTCTATATTTCAAATAGTAAATTTCGCTTTTTAGGAATAGAATTCTCTAAAATTTACATTTCTATTGCTCGAATTTCGTTTCTATTTTTAGTAATGGCTCCTATAAAAAGGAGCCGTTTCTAAAAATAGCGGTAAAATTTAAATTACAAAGGCCGCGTTTCTTTATGCAGTGCTCGAGAAGCGCTTTACAGCGAACACATTGAAACCCGTTTCTAAATGCAGCGCTGCAATGTAGCGAACCGTTTCTAAACGTTTGCTGCAAGAGGTCATTGCAGCGAAGATAAAGCAGCTTTTATGTCCGCTACACGTGTAAAGCAAAATAGACGCTTGTGGGTATAATACGATATTATGCTGTAAAAATAAAAAAGTCGAAGTGACTGTTGATAAAAATATTATGGAAAGGATAAGAAGGATTAAATTTTATAAAATGACTCTGAAAGTTATCTAAATAATAAGAAAATATTAGATTTTAAATATAATTATATATCTTCTATCTCTTTACTTTGTTCACATTTATGGAAAGATAAATGCTCAATTCTTTATATCTCTTTATTTAAATATTGTAGTTTTTTTAACTAAAGCATTACTTTCGGCTGTAACTGGAATTAAAGGATAGATTATGGCGTCCGTGTTTCGCTCGAGCGGACAGCGTTTCTAAACTATGACGCAGCGACGTGTAACCATAGCTGCTCGTGACGTCATTTAAGCTACACTCTCGCTGCATAAAGAAACGCGGCCAAATTCGTAGAGCATCTGAAATTCAGTACAAAACATTTTTTGTCCACTTTTAATGCATTCCTTAGTTAAAGGCCCGTATCATTAATTAATTTTTAATTAATTATTACTAATTTTAAATCAGATTCAAAATAGATAAACGAAGCAACACTAAAGTGTAATCTTTGAATATCGAACGTCCCTCTTTTTAAAATTTGATTTTTCTTATTTGGTATTATTATATACGTTTCTACTACGTTCTCGACGCTAACAGTTCAAAAATGAGAGGTTTTAACCGCTAAAATACTTATTAAATAACTTGTTATATAGTTTAGATGAAAGTAATATGTTTGTGATGATATAAAGTTACTGTAAATATTTTTTGATAATTAAAACTTTAGATTGAAAGCAAGATAATTAAATTACTTCTACTTGTGTGCAATCGTTTATGTAAAACTAGTCTTGTACTTACAAATTTCAATATTTCCTAAGTATTTCGTATTTATTTAATATTTTTGCCAATGATTTTATATTTTCAGGTCGATCAACTTGCTGCCGGTTTGATTGGATTAGGTTTGAAGAAGAACGATCGAATTGCAATTTGGTCTCCAAATAATTACGAGTGGGTCCTCACGCAGTTTGCTGCTGTTAAAGCAGGATTGAATTTAGTAATTAAATATGTAGAAAATTTCAAAAGAAATTTATTAAAATATTTATAATATTTAAAAAATATTGTTTTGAATTAAATTGAAATTTTAGAATTTAGATTTTAGTTTTGAAAATTTATTCATTTTTTTTTAAATTGGTAAGAAATTACAGAATCTATATATATTTTGCATAAATTTAAAATTTTATACATAAAATATTTGGCTTAAAATCATCGCGAAACTTTTTTCGCCACGAAAAAAAGAAAGAAGAAAAAAAAAAAAAAATAGAAACGGCGGCATCATCAGAAAATTTTTCTTATCAGTAGCCTATATGAAAAGAAATGGGCGAAATCCCTTAGTAGTAAAAGAATTTTAATCACCTAATTTTTATTTTAATAATACTAATATTTGCAATTATTATTGCTACAGGTTTGCCTAAATCCCTCATACAGAGCAGCAGAATTGGAATATTCTCTTAACAAAGTAAAAAAGTTTTTAATAGAGTAATATAAATTAATAATAATAAGTTATGAAAGAAGAATTTTACTGAATAAAATATTTTCAGATCCAATGTAAGGCTATTGTCACCGCTGAAAGTTTTAAATTACTGAATTTATATGACATAATATGTGAAGCGATGCCCGAGGTTCCTAACTGTAATCCAGGTCAAATGCGTTCACAAAAGTAAGGCAAATTGTTTACTCTTGTGTTTTCTTTATATGATAAAATTTTATCGATATATTTTCCTTTCGTTTAAATTCATAAATTCGTGAAAACGTTGTAGCTAAATATAGTATTATATTGGATTAATGTGTTAATGTAATACATGGCAAATTAACAAATAAGGCAACACAATACATGAACAATCTGCCAAGAGAAGTACAGTACCTGCAGAGAGGACCTTTAACTTCCATTTTGGTGTTATGTGAAGTAAACCCGGCTAACTCCACGTAGTCAGCTTGTTTGTTAAACGCAAACCTACCACTAACTACTAATGTTTATAATGTCGGTCATTAGTGGACTAACTTGATTTAAAAATAGCATCCTTACATTAAAATGCAATTGCAACTTACAGTATTACTTCTACTGTATGACTAATCTTCTTTCGTTCAATGTTTTAAAAATACTGAGATGATTACTTACGAAACTATTTTTATTAACGACAACTTTCATACCGTTTATTTATTTACTTTCCCGGCTATTATAACAGAGGGAAAGTATGACAATCTGGCAAAAATTGATCTCCGCCAGATTTTTGCATGTTTGGAAACAGGTGACCTTGAAACGTCGAGAAATGCAAAAAATTCGGGGGGGGGTAATATCTGTATGTATGGATGTTAGAGTGTGTGTGTGTATATGTGTTTATAGGGTATGATTTTGTTCACCCTGTTTGAAGCTTTTGTCTTTTTGTCGAAAATTTCTGAAAATTTGCAGGAAGTTTTGTTTATTACAGGGATTGATGCTATTAAATTTTGGCGACGGTGTGGAGAGATAATGGAGATCGTGTGTATCTCCAGTAGAGTTGGACGATTTTAATGACGATTTTACTCGTTATTGGCATTTACAATTTTTTTTTTTTTTTAAACTTATCTCTATCCTCAAAATTAAGCGTTTTGCCATTTTATAATAGTTAAAAACCTAAAAAGTTTTAAAATAAAATATGATAACAGATGGCGATACCAAAATTTTAAATGTTGCCGAGAAAGTGAGCAATTCGTTTCTGGATATTTTTGTTGTCGTTTAACTTTGTACATTTTGCTTCTTGAAAGCTTCTATTCGAATGCTGATGTATTGTGTTTTTACCAGAAGAAGCTGTTATGATTCTCAATCGGGGTGAATTCATTAGTCTTATATTTTTGGATGTTTTTTAATACGTTACATGAAAAGTGAATTGGTAAAGGTATCACTCTACTTAGCATATATTATTTCAGTGTTCTTTCAGAAATCTATTATATTAATGATTATAAATAATACTCCGCAATTGAAAGTTTCATTACTGGAACTATCGATAATGACAAATCGAAAGAATTTTGTTAGGTTTTTAAAAAATTTTTCCATTGTATAGCGCTTTTTAAGTTTTGGCGCTAGCATTGCAAGTCTAGATATTTGTCTCTAGATTCATGGGCGTCTGCAGAGGGAAAAAACCGGAGTACTTGCTTTCCCTTGGAATCGAATAAAAAATTCCACAAATTATAATGGTAAAAGTGATTCAGATATGTAACCTTACAACCTCGAGCATGGGATGCTTTCTCTGTCTTGTATTCACGCAATACAGCATTCTATAATCTACTTGTCAAAAATCCCAGAAAATTATATAATTAACCTTATACCCATGACCATGTGACATTTTGATGCAATATTGTATCCAAAAGAATTAAATAATTAAATAAAAATTTATTGATGTAATTATTAGTCTACATGCTCTATCCTCCTGGAATATTTTCTGCGAACCCAAGGAATTTCAAATGACAAAGGATAAACGGGATATTTTCGTAAATTTTTGGAAAATGTAGGGGAATTTTTTTTTTAAATGTATCCCAAGCAATTTATTAGCGACTTCTATTAATTAAAATTCATTCATAATCAGTTAAATAGTTAAATTTTTTCTTAGTGTGGATGTCGTATGATAACCATTCAATTAATAGTGTAGCATTAAAAATCCTCGAATTCAAATGAGTTTATGTATTTATTATTTGTGAAACATAACATTACATTTTATTTTAATATATTATTTATAGAAATACATTATTATGACAGCTTTAGCTAAATACATTTACCATTAAAAAAGATAGCATACAAATATCCATTGACTACATCCGCAAATTAACGACTATAGAGCAACGACTTAACAAAGTCGGTTTTCAGATCGGTTAAAAAATAACTGAAATCTTGCCAACAATTTCATGATGTAATAATGAAACTTTTATTAGCATTTATTTAGTCTAAATATTAGTTTCGTTGTTATGTAATAGAGAGCTTCTCAAACTTTCTGTGTTCACTGACCAGTTTTTTATTCCAATCACTCGCAAATCAGTATCTGCATGAAATTAAGGATAATTGTGATGTCTTTAGTTATGCACGCGATCTCCAGCAGATGAGGATAAAAATTTAATGTTTTTTCTACAGGAAAGTCCAACGGAAGCAAATAGGACGAAACAGTTTTGCATTAGAATTCAGTTTAATTCTTCTATTAACGTTACTATTCAGAATTTAAAACATTGAATTCGTTAATTCTTTACGAACTTTTAAAGTGAAAAAAAATCGCAGATCTTCCGTTTCCGAGAATTTTTGGAATTTCTCATTTAAAAAAAGCGTTTAATTTTTAACGTCATCTGCTGAAGACCACATGCACAACCAAAGAGGTTACAATCAGACTTAATTAGAAATTTCGTAAAACACTTACTAAATAAAAATAAAAATTTTCTAAATTTTTAAAAAATTTCTAATACTATTAATTTTTCTCTTGCAATTTTAGAGTGAAGAGTCTTCAATACCTAATTACACTTGCAAATAAATCCTTGCCGTAAGTAATATACATTTACAGGTGCTCCCTTACATATGAACGTTCAACTTACGAACAATTTGACAAACTTTCAGACTTACGAACAATTTGACAAACTTTCAGACTTACGAACAATTTGACAAACTTTCAGACTTACGAACAATTTGACTGTATACCTAAAATTTTAATTTCGCGCAGTACTGAAATTCGCTTGCTGCTCGTGAGGTGGCGTCGAAGTCAGTGTTTGGCCAGTAATAAATAATTACTGTGGCCTTATTTCTATTGCGAGGCATCATTTTTCATTTTCGCACGAATTCTGAGGTTCCATTGCTGCTCATGAGATGACGTTCGAGTTGGTAACGTTGCAGTAACGAAGTCTTTCACTATTTTTCAATATTGTTTTCAACTTTTATAAAATTTTACGATTAGTGTTTTAAAGATGCATCGAAAACACAATAATAAATCCAGCAGTAGAGATAAATACAAGAAGTGTCACTCTATTGCCATGGAAACTGAACTGGACATTACAAAACTAAGTGCATTAGGTTAAAAAAAAACATGAAAACACCTGCTACTTTGCAGTAGCGAGCGGGTAAACGAGCATAACGTATTCAATACAATACGTTACGCTCATTGAAGGATGAAATACTAACAACAAGTGGTTATTTTGTGTACAAATATACTTTCTAGGTTAGTTTTCGACTTACGACAAAACCTCGAGAACTTAACCTGTTCGTAAGTAGGAGAGCATTTGTATTTTCGTTAATTCTATATTATGAACCGAGTTATTAAAAACGTTTAAATTAGATATTTTAAAAATAATTTATCATAAATTAGAGAGGTTGAGGCTGAAGTTTTAAACGCGAAAACGTGTACGTCGGATGTTCAGCGCCGCTTTCCTGTAAGCCTAGAAGTTTGACAATAACGTTTGGAATGTCGAGCATGATTACACTGACTATCCAAACACCATTGTCAAACTATTAGGCTTACGGGAAAGCTGCGCTGAACATCCGACGTACACGTTTTCGCGTTTAAAACTTCGATCTCAACCTCGCTATTATAACATATATTTATTGAATTTAAAAAGAAATTCGTTGTGAAGATAAAGATTTTAAAATTAAAGAAATGTAATCGATCTCATTAACAGAGGAACGTATAAGTTGAAGGAAATACAAGAAAATGATGGAAATGAAAATAGAAAAGTTCTTCACCAACGACAGAAAATAATTCAATTTGATGACCCCTGTACTATCATGTTTACATCGGTCTGTATATCTTATTCCACTGTTTTTTTTATCACTACTTTATTTTAAAATTAAATGCTTTGCCAGAAAAATTAACTATAAGTATTCTTTTCGAGTAACTCAAAATTTTAATATTGAAAATTTGGTACTGCGAGCAACAAAAAGAACTTTTAATTGTGGGGGCACTTTAAAAAATGTTTAATGAAGACAAGCTACAAGTTTGGAAACCTCGAAAGATAGTATCACATTGCATGTGAAAAGCATTACACAAGATCAGTCGCTGAACACGCTGTTAATCGCCTTCAGTTTATATCTTCATAGTTTTACATCATATCGATCAGTTCCTTTTGACTCTGTAATTCTCAGTTCTGTATGCACTAGTGTCTTCTAATGTTATTGCTTGCAGTGCCAAAGATGTCATAATGGTGAGTTTTGATATTATTCTTTTTTATGGAAACTTCTTGCCGATAAGTTGTCCCGGGAGGTCAGTTACTAGCGATTATCTTTATCGACGATCAGTTGTTGTGGCGGTCAATTATTCTGATCGCACATTCGAATATGTTAAGTATCTCTCTAGTTTTTGAATGTTCTTAGGTTAAGGCCACTTCTAAAAATATTCACGTCATAACATTTAATTTAAACAAATTTGTTTCTGTTTAAATTTGTGGGAACTGATATTGAATCCTTGTGGCTGAACTACCCAAGAATATTTTTCGAACGACAGTCCGTTTCGGATACAGAGGATGCTTTCCTCACTACCTGGTAGTCGCATTGTTAGTGTGGTTGAAACTCTGTGCCACTGCGAAGACCTTTTATCAGGCCCGTGAGGCACCACAGTGTCCACAAGGAGGAAAGAATAAACAAATCACTGCAAACTGAGACATCAGATGATATCTTAATTTAACACGTGAATATTAGAACGTAGGCTTACAAGCTGAGAGATCAGATGGTATTACTGCAAATAAATATTTAGGAAGTGATCACTTTTTTGTTTCTACAATGTTTAGTTTTTATTACTTATCACTGCTAAACAATTCTGACAAAGAAAGACATGCTGATTATAAAGTTGTTGTCAACTCTTCAAAGAAGGCAGAATTTAGTTCATAAAAAATTGACAGGCTCAATAATGAAATTTGTATTTAGGTTCACCTATTATTTATAAGTCTCTTCAAAGCTTACAGGTTTTATTAAGTAAACTACCACATACGTATTTTCTTATTTCTGTTTTAAAACAAAATAAAGGGTACAACTGGAAATCCAAAAGCCGCTACATCCAGCCATTTTCAATTAATTAATAACTCAATTGCTTTTGCAAGAAAGATGGGATTCAATAGAGAGGTATAAAATTAATTTCATTTAAAAAAATTTCCTACATTTATATACTATTAACAATAATTTTATCAATGTACTTGTTAGCGTGTGATACTTTGCTTGCACCTGCCACTCTTTCATGCCTTTGGTTACATTCTTGGACCATTAATGACATTGCAGCTTGGAGGAAAATGTGTAATCCCTTCAGAGGTCTTTCATACTCCTTCTTCTCTGGAGAGCATCCAAAACGAAAGGTATCACATACTCGAGTATATCATAGGATTTATTTTAAAAATTTATACATATAATTACATTTGAGACATTATATGAAATGCAGGTGTACGTTAGTGTATGGAGTTCCGACAATGTATTTTGATATGTTAAAACATCTCTCCGATTCAAATTATGATCTCAAAAGTTTGCAAAAAGGTAATATTTTACAGTACTGCATTTATTTTACAATGAAACAGCATTTTGACAAGGGAAAAAAAAACAGAAAATATTATTCATAAAAGCGTAAAGATCATTGTGAAATGTGAAGAATATTATAAATTATATAATTATATAATAAATTATAAATTATGTTTTCAAAAGTGAAACAAACGTACGTAACAATTCAAATTCAATCAAACTTCGCATTGCATAAAACAGAGAAATGCATAACTGAAATTTCTGTAAAATACCAAATAGTATACATTATGAAGAAAGTTGTTGCAAGCGCTTACACGTTTGCGTTTTGTACTCAGCTTGTGATCAGCCAGGTTCACATGGTCCTTCATGTTAATCTCATATATACAGTATATACTTCATTTAACAATTAGGAACAATGAACTTCATACACATCGAATATATTCACACTTCCGTCTTTCAAACTAGAATGTACATGTTTATTTTCTAATAATCTTCTGTTTCTTCTTCTGTCTTTAAAATTATAATCATATACGTTATAGAGAGTGTATACAGTATAAAATACAGAGTGATTATAATTAAAGTTCCACTTTGAAATGGCCATAAAATGAAAACTACTCGACAAAATGTTATCAAACTTGATAATAGTGTACAGGACGTCACGGGATTTTATTTCCCGCGAAAATAAAATAGTTCGAAAACTCACCACCAACGGGAAATGGGCTGTCTGTAATATTGTTAAATGAAATAAGACACGAAGACATCGTTGAAAATGTTTTTAATCGGTTTTAAAACGAAACTGTTTGTGGGGTTAAGCAAAATCACAATAGCTTACGGCAGGAAGAAAGTGATATGCTAAGAGCTACTGTTGAGAACACAGTAATGCGATGTAACTTGCTTATCAAAAATGGTAGACACCACATTGAACATGCTCTGTAACGCGTTTTAAAACCGATTAAAAACATTTTAAATGATGTCTTCGTGTCTTATTTCGTTTAACTACATTACAGACAGCGCCATTTCCCGTTGGTGGTGAGTTTTCGAACTATTTTATTTTCGCGGGAAATAAAATCTCAAATCTCATCTTTGGCGTCCTGTACACTATTACCAAGTTTTATAACATTTTGTCGAGTCGTTTTTATTTTATGACTATTTCAAAATGGAACTTTAATTATAATCACCCTCTATATACAAGTCATCACTTAATATTGTAGATAAGTTCTTGAAAACTGCGAGTTAAGCGAAGCGACGTATAACCAGTTTTGAAACAACTGCTCTATTTATTATGTCTAACTTTACTATTTAATTGGTTAAATTATTTACATGTGTTATGTTCTACAGCAATAGTGCCCAATCTATTGTCCTTAGCCAAATTCAACTTGCAATACACATTTTTCGTATATAAGAAATATACAAAGTATTTGTGCGTCACCCCCTTACACTTATGCGCAGTTTGGCCAACCAGCTGAGAAGTTTCGGCATCATTGTCTTACATAAGTGGCCGTCCATAAATTACGTAAGGGCGATTTCTTACACCCACCCCTATGTAAGAAACCGTAATATTTTCTTTGATCCCCCTCCGCTTCCCTATCTCACGTAATATTTAGGCATGATTTTTTAGAAAGATTTTAACAAAAATATTTTTTTATGAAACTCTAAACACCTTAGGTCCAAAATATATAATTTTTAATTAGTTAATTAATATGTATTATTATTTATAAAAGACTTTATGTGAACAAATTTAAAAATATAAAAATTTAATGAATTCGAATGAACAATTTATTTTAAGAACTTTATTTTTTAATTATTAACAATCTTATTATTATTATCATCATTAATCAACGTCATAATATTTATTTTTATATTAATTTTAATTTTCACAAAAGACACAAAAAACTTTGCCAGATCGACTAGC
>NW_019384784.1:239434-248447 GCF_000671375.1 Centruroides sculpturatus
AATATTGTTTGCATGTAGCATATAAGCTTGAAATCAAACTGTGGCAAGCGCATAGTGATAAAGAAAATAAAGAAATAAGATTCTGAAAAACGAATATACAGAAGGGTTTCCGTATAGAATTGGGTCTAATAGTCGATCAACCAAAGCCTGGTTTCGGTAGCTCGAATGATGAGAATACCGCTCGACAATTTTTCGAAAACTCAAGCATTTCTGCTGCTATTACAGGGGTTGATGAGGACTTGATTAAGCGTTTCCATGTCATATTGCAGACAATTTCGTGTGGCCATGAAGTCGATTTCATACAATTTCAAGATTATGCCTTACAGACAGCTCGTTACTTTGTGCAGTTATATCCGTGGTTCTGCATGCCAACTTCGGCACATAAGATATTGATTCATAGTGCAGAAGTGATAAATTCATCGGTATTGCCGATAGGACAGATGTCTGAAGACGCTCAAGAGTCTACTAATAAATACATTAAAAAGTTTCGAGAAGATTTTGCAAGAAAAGTTCCCGAGTGAAAACAATGGAAGACATTATTTTACGCTTATTATTAATATCCGATCCGTTTATTTCGAGTTTGTGCGAATTACCTCGAAAAAACTCAAAGTCATGGCTTCCAGAAGCAGTTTTATTGTTAGTTTCGCCACGTATACCAGCAAATACAGGAAGCTCCAGCGATTTCAAAGTTGAATCATCTGATTGTGAATCAAATTATTCTTTGGATGACGATGCATGAACTTTTAATCAACTGATTGTATGTTTTATCGTATTAAACAATATATGGATTTATTTTGTACTTTTCCTATAAAAGTGGTTCGTGTTAAATCCGTCATTTTGTTTTCATTTCAAATTTTGACTTCGAATTCGTAATCAGCGATCCCGAAAACCCTAGAATACTGACTTTCAGCCAAATTGATAACGCTTTTGACTTTTGGCCAGCTTTTTGGGATTTGGCCCCACTGTGTCCCGTTGCCATATTAATTACATCTTGTTTAAGGTTAATAAAATAAACTACATGCTGCTAAAATGTGCTAGGTGCACTTGAGGACTAAATCATAAAGCTTGTAAAACTTTATATAATGGGACAATAAAATCAATGCTTTACGCGGCCTCAAGCTGAGGTCATGTAACTAGTAAAAATTCAGTAGTAAGTAAATTACTCTCTCTTTAAAGATAGTATGCCATCAGAATTTCAAAGTGCTGCAGAACTGTTTCTACTAATGCCTCTGATACTAGCAGAGCTCCTTCGTTTGCCACTATGTATTGTAGAGAAGGTTCTAAACTACTACATCAGAACTACAAATATCAAGGCTCAACAACAGTCTCTACTCCTCTCTATGGCTCTTCATATGCTACCACATTGCAATTACCCTACTATCTGTGATCATCAACCTGTAAACAAGGTTTTCCCCGGGGTACATTTGGTGTCATCTGCTTCCTCCATGGATAACCATGCAGACATTAATATCTACACAGATGGGTCTAAAAGCTCCCTTCATGTCAGCTCAAGTATCTGTATCTTCCTCCAAACTGACATATTTTGCCAAAAATGTGTTAGAAGATACAGACACCTCCCACATATCTCCATCTATCAAGCTGAAGAATATGCTGACTACTAAACTGTTCAGTGGGCCACTTCACTACCAAACAAAACTCTATCAATATTTACAGTGATTCTCAGTTTGTCCTGAAAGCTCTATTAAATCCCAATTGCAATAGCGATAAAATCGCATATATCCAGCACTATATTAAAAATCTTGTAAATAAGATAACTTTTATATTTTTTCCTGGCCATACTGGCATACTTAGAAATGAAAAAGCCGACGTTGAGGCTAAGTCAGCTGCAAAGGACACTGACTCGGACTATACTCACATCCCTCTCATGCTAGAGCAACCTTAAAAATTACGTTCATGACAACGCTATGCAAAAGTGGAATCGACAATGGTTGAGCAGTAAAACTGGTAGAATAACAAGACTTTATTTTCCTAGTGTTGAATACAAATTCTCATCACCACTTAGAGATTTAACATTTGCAACTGCTCAACTACGTACTAAGCATGATAATTTTAGAAGCTACCTGGCGATGTATAACCGGGCAGAAACTGCCTTTTGTTTTTGCTCTACATAAAACCTAGACACCGTCGACCATATGATCTATCTTTGTCCAATTTACGATCAACATACACTTATTTTGAAATTAGAAATCTTTACTTAGTTTCAGGTGGCCATGTCCACTCGATAAGCTTGTTCAGAAGCCACTGTTTATGCTTTTTACAATTATGTTCAAAAAACATGGAAGAAAAAACTATTTATAATTTATAAATTTTAGTTTTACAGTTTAGTTTTCAATAAAAGCTGAATACTAATTTTATGTTTACTTTGTATCGTGTATTTTGGTTTATGTATTATTAGTGTTATACACCCATAGAAGAGTACATTTATTCTAATAAAAAGAGAGAGAGAGAGAGACCACCACACGGCCTTTTTCCATGAAAAAAACGTGTAGAGCATAAGTCTACTAGCGTTATTATTTTATCACGTCATAAGAGATGGCTTTAGTACAACGAGCGTTCTTAATAGAAACGGCCAAATTGAAGCCAAATTCAAAAATCCACCATTCAACGAGATCAAAAAAAATAAAAATGAGAATATTACGTAAGACGAGATCTATTATCCCCTATTACTGATTAAATCATAAGAAATCCTTACCCCACCCACTCCAAAATACCTTACGTAATTTATGGACGGCCCCTTAATGTAGTGACTTTTCAGTTGCCAACTAGTGGCTGAGTGTAGTCGGGGCTGGTTGCATTGAGTTTTCTGGGTTTTTTAACGTGTCTAACACCTAATTAAGGACCAGTTTCTAATAAGCTCTTTCTGAAGATGACCCCTTAGCAGCTACCTCATTTGTTATGTTGCCTTATCTCATCAATTTAACAATGTTTTACATTTTTGAAATTTTTCCCAGCTAAGGGCACTTAAGGAGGCCTTTTAATCGTATTCATTATGGGTTTGATCAGATCCGCAATAGGGAAGATGAGTGGAGACGGATGGGCCAAGTATAACCAAAATAAACTGCCCGTTAAAAATTACTGGTATTCGATTCGATTCTGAGTCTTTCAGTATAATAGACTGATGAATTAACCTTCTCGATCATTACATATATACGGTTAAATTATGTAGTCCATCTCGAATATAGCCTACGGTATGTTGTGTTTACTGTAGTTCGAATATGTAGACTGCAGTAATTTTCAGAGTTTGGATATGCATTTGTTTGAACTTTTACAAGATATATCAAAATCTCTCAACACACATTTTGCTTTGACCTAATGTTTTTGTGATATTTTATAAAAATCTTTTACATTTTCTAAACATTTATTTATCTGTTTGTTTAGGTACTACTAATAATACGAATTTCCTTGAAAATAAGTTTAAAACAATTAATGAAATGAAATATTATTTAAAAGGTATAATTGGAGCATCTCCTGTTCCTGAATATTTGGTACAAGAATTGGAAAAAAAATTAGATATAGAAATTTTGGTACGTACGTTTTTTAAATATCATTTTATTTAATTAATACAGGCAAATCTCTGAATTAACATAGAAAAATCTCAAAAATTAAAAATGGCCAGTCAAGGGCTATTGTTTGAAATGATCACTATTAAATGTTCGACTTTAGAAATATATAAAATAGATTTAAATAAGTCTACGTTTCTCTGCTTAATAATAAATAAATCTTTATCAATGCACTGAACAATATTTGTTTATTAATAGTTAATAAAATAATTTCTAAAGGAATGTTACTATTTTAAAGAACGGGTATGGAACAACGGAAACTTCGTGTGTAATCTCCGTAGCCAATTCTCCCACAGATAGATATTCAGGAAAACCTGTCGAACATGTCGAAGTATGTGAATTTAAATTATCTACATATACTTATTTTTCAATCTGTAGCGATGATTTAATTCTTATTGTAGGTCAAAATTGTCGACAAAGACGGAAACGTACTCCCATTTAACACTAAAGGAGAAATTCTGTGTAGATCTCCATACGTATTTCTCGGCTATTGGGAAGACAAGGACAAAACTGACGAAGTGCTGGATAGTTCCAAATGGTATCATTCTGGGTACGATGCTATTTTCTATACAAAATATATTGCTCTTGTGTATGTAAATGAATTTGTCGTGTGAATTTGTGTAGTGATATCGGTAGCATGGACGAAGACGGTAACATTTGCGTAACTGGAAGAATTAAGGATCTTGTCATAAGAGGTGGTGAAAATATATATCCTCAAGAAATCGAAAATTTACTTATTAAACACCCTGCTGTCTCCGAAGCATACGTAAGCAAATAAATTACTGTGTTTTCTTTTAAAAATCATTAAATTATATGTTTAAAAACCTATAGGTTGTGGGAGTTCCAGATATAAGAATGGGAGAAGAGTTGTGCGCCTGCATTCAACTGAAACCTAATCAAGGAATTAAAGAAAAAGATGTTAAAGAATTCTGCAAAGACAAGGTAAATTGCCTCGATTTGATAATAATTTCTGTCAATTTATTGAGTATTTAATTTAAGTTATGGTGTTTATTAATTTTTATTTTAACCAGATAAGCAAGTTCAAAATCCCAAAATACATCGTAGTCGTTGAAGAATTTCCGAAAACGGAAAGCGGAAAAATTCAAAAGTATAAGCTTCAAGAACAATGTACAAAATTACTGAAATTATAATTACGAGATCGTTTTATTTTTAAAACGTATATTTAATTGGAATGTGTTAATCATATATATAAATGAAAATGTTTGTTTGGCTGTTTGTTTGTTCGGTTTACACGCCTTTGCCGTTCGACCAATTGCTACGAAACTCGGCAATTTCGTTTATATATTATTCTTTTAGATAATGTCGTTCATTCCACTCCGAAAAATCAATTGGATTTTTGTAAATCAACTAATTTCTACCAACATTAAATTTGCTGATGTACACTTGAGACATCTATTGGCAAAAGGCGTAATGAATACATTATCTATTTTCCACGGGTATTTTATTCCTTGAGAGCATACAATTACTACTATTGTTTCTATTATTATAAATTTTGAGAATATATATATATTTGTTTTTTGTAATGTGATGTTTTTTGTGAATGTAATATATACGTATATATATATTACATTCACTCAATTACTGCGACAGGTAGCATATATCACTTGCTACTAAAAGTTTTATTTCTGTACGATACTTTCTTAGTAAGTGCTCCCCAGTTGCGTTATGGCTATAACTGCCGAACATTGGTTGTTTGTTGTGGGTTTGAACATGGCCAATGTGCTGCCACGTTCAGTTTTCCGGATTTTCTTCACATTAGTAACACCTAAATAGGGGTCAGCTTGATATAAAAGTCTTCCATGGAAGAAGCGAATTTAGTGGCGGGTGCACTGGCGCGCGCTATGGACCCCGACTACTGAAAGGCCCCGCAAAATCCCCAACTTTACACTTTTTTCTAATAACACTAAGTTTGGTATCATATGCGCAATTTTAATTACGTACAAGTTTACAATCGACAGTAAAATTCGAATGTGATGTATAATATCTTTCAAATTTTATTAGAAATAAAATCTTAATAGTACATAATATTTTTTATTTGCAGTATTTACAAATATGGTTAACATGTATTTCTATTTTCCCTGACTCTCTTTCTTTTTTAAGGGACCCAATATTTTTTTCTGCGCCTGGGGCATCAACACACCTTAATCCGCCTCTGTTCTCGGGATACATCTGTCCCCTCGGCAGATTGCAAGTTCCGTAACCAAATAAACCAAACTAATTCTAACGAGCGATTATTTATTATGACATCGTTGCAATGCCGAGCTGCAACGCCCGGCATTGCAACGAACTTTTCGTCACAATGTTCTGAATTCGTTTAGTGATGTCTTGCCCCTGTGAATCATACTTTTCCTGTCAGCAATAGATTCGTGTCGGTCACCAATCTAACTCCGTTCTCGAGATTAAGACAAGCGGACGGACGACAGTGGCAATTTATGGGTCTACAATTTTTTTCAAATTGAAGTCTCGTGAGGTCACGGATTGGAATGTTTAGAATGTTGAATGTTGAATGTTTAGAATGTTGATAGGAAAAATCCAAGTTGTGACTCTGACTTTCGTAGACATGACAAAATTTGGAAATAAATGTAACATTAGTTTGAATGCAAAATTGTGGCGGTGTAAGTAATAAAGACATAAAGAAAAATTCTTAGCCGTCAGAAAAGAAAATATCATGGCGTGAGATACGAGCGAAAGTTTCAAAGTTGGATCAACACTTGCGGACCAAGTCGAACGGAAGTGTCAAATTGATTAACCGATCAAATCAAGAATTTATGAGAGAGATCCTTAGAAAAGCCAGAAATTCAAGCAGAAAGAATAGTCGCTTCTCCCAGGCTCGATCTGTTGATCCTCTGTGTCGGTTTCCCTGTTGTCTCGGATTTTGTTTTCTACCGCTTTATTATAAAGGTTTTTGGTTTTTTTTTAAATATTAACTTTATCCAGTTTCATGTTGCATTAATACGTAAAACGTGCAATCCCGACGGCGACCGAGGAATCTTTCCGAAACTCGAAATAATATCAGATGAAATAAATCGACATCTTAAGAATTTGATTTATTTCATCCTATGGCCGAAAATACACAAGTTTTTTTATCGACTTATTCAAACGAATTTCGTGTAATTTTTGGAGGTCGACAAGCCTCAGGAAGTAGAATTTAAGAAGATCGTCTTTTACCTTTCCGCTGTGGACATTCTGCACGATGTAAATGCCGAAGATAATTTATTTATCAAATACCGAACACAAAAAATGACTGAAACAAAATTTAAAAAAAAAATTATAAATTTATTTAATTAAATTATTAATATTATAATTATTAATTTAGTTAAGAGATGGAGCCTAACTCTTCCCTCTAGTGAGAAATTACTTTGTATTAATCATTTAATTAGCCAAATTTTAGCCGTATGTTTCAGGCGATCGATGGTTGTTTCTATCTCTCTTTCTCCTCAACCAATGGTTGATGGGCAAACATAAATGTGTGCAGTATTATAGCTTCTCTCTTCGCTTAGCTAGTTGTTTTATCTGTTGGTAAGGTATTTTCCGTAATAACTCGTCAATATATTTCACTCTGGGTCTTCCATGTCCCCTTTTGCCCTCTATCTTTCCTTCCAATAAAACAATCATCCATTCCGAGGGTCGAATTAGATGGCCTCTTCTCTGCTGCCTCTTTTGAAACATCCTCATTCCTCTTTCTCTCAGTCCATTCGTATAATTCTTCGCCACACCACATCTCAAACGCCTCCAGTTTTCTTTTCTCGGATTTTCGGAGTGTCATGTCACTGAACCGTACAATGCTTCTGTAAAAGCATGATAAAGAACGGCATCGACTACTGGCTTTTTAAAAGGTTCCTAATTTGCGTAATGTCTACTGCATGCGCTATTTTTTCACCTAGTAGTAGAAATTTTAACTAAATATTTCTTTACAATAGATATAGACATAGATATATACATAGATAAATATTTCTTTTTGCATTTTTCTTTTCCCCATGGTCCATATAATGTATATATCAAGTTTTATCAAAGTACAGTAGACCCCTATAACACGGTAGATACGTTCCGTGTTTTAAGAAATTCATGTTGTACGAGTTCTTACATACATGAGCCAATCACAACCCAGCACGTGTGCAGTTTAGGGACTACAGCTGTTTGAAAGGTTTTCTTCCATAAAATTAATCGATTCTAGACTAATTTGACTCAACATTTCCAAAACACGTATAATTTTTTGGGAACAATCCATATAAACTATGCTATAAACAAAAAATTGTAGGATTACTTACCGAGTGTGCACCGTTCGACGACGCCATTGCTTAAGCTTGTTTTCGTCGTGGAGCGGCGCATCTAACGGCAGGTGCGTGTTTCCTGATAAATTATTTTTCTGCGAAAAATTTGCTGAACTTTGGAGACATCATTAATTAATACAAATATAATTTTTATGGCCGTTAAATAATAAATGGTTTTAGTAGGTCCGCTGCTCGTTTAAACTCAACGGTTTGTGCAATATCTGCTATTGGTCTAGATTCGACCAATCCTATCGCGACACGAGTCAGCGATGACGTTTTACCGTATCGTACGAGTCTCTTAGCGTGCTTATAGGAATACGATCGCAATTTTTTCACTATTATCCGTATTATATGAACCTGTTTTATAAGGGGTCTACTGTATGTCAACGAGAACGAGCTCTATACAGGTCTGAGTAGAGCAACTTTATTAATTATAACCACCCTGTATTTGATTGGTTGGCAGGTTACCGTTGGTTATTCGGCTGTGAATGGCTCAATTTCTTACAGTTAACATTAGGAAAAAATTTGATATAAAAATTTAATATATATAGTAGAGCATCGATTATCCGACCCCCGATAAACCGTCACATCGGTTAACCGACCGCGTTCTACTCGGAAAATTCAAATGTCTGGCAGTGATGTGGCGCTACAATATTTGGCTATGTCTTGGCTACTTTAATATTATTTTTGTTAAATTTTTGCGTGTTTTAACTGGCAACAATGGCTCGACCATGAAAGAGAGATCAGTATTTAAACGAGGTTTAAGTTTCTAATTATGAGTGGTTGTTTGTTTTGTGAGTAATCAAAAAATAAATTAAAAATAATTTTTAACGATACAATAGAGACGATTATTATTTTTAAAAATACAGTAGACCCCCCTATAACGCTTAGATACGTTCCACGCTAACCGAAAATTACGTTGTAGGAACGATTAAATACATGAGCCAATCGCAGCCCGATAGGTGGGAACTTTACGGACTAAGGCTGTTCGAAAGGTTTTCTTCTATAAAATTAACCGATTCTAGACTAATTCGACTCAACATTTCCAAAACACGTATAATTTTTTGGGAGTAATCCGTATAAACTATGCTATAAACAAAAAATTATAGGATTACTTACCGAGTGTGTACCGTTCGACTA
>NW_019384784.1:254717-333508 GCF_000671375.1 Centruroides sculpturatus
TATATAATTAATATATAATTATATGTACAGTACCTAATTTATATATAATTTATATATAATACTAAACAGACGATAGCAAACTCAATTTAGCCGCTCCGTAGCGTGGCGCAGGGTCGGAGGAAAGTAGTTCGGCTGCTCATCCACTATTGGTCCAGACTCTATCAATCTTGTCGCGAAACGACGTTATAGGAGGTATTTTATACGAAAGTTTCTACAATTTTTTCGCTACGTTATAGGAATTGTCGTTATAGGAACGTACGTTATAGGGGGGTCGACTGTATTATAATATAACTGACTGTTTTCCTTTAAAATTATTTACTGTACATTCTGTTTCTACAACTCAGTTAGATCGTGAAAACGTTCCTGGAAAATTGATGTAATGCGATTTGTTCCATTTTCACATAACCTCAGGTGATGAGGAATGATAGCCGATCAGAGAAGGAGTCATATAATCACTCCAGGGAACACTGGAACGAAATCGGACGGGTAGGAAAACCCCAGGAATTTTTCAACCCAAATGGTTGGATGTGCCAGATACGACAAGCCCAGTCTTTGAACCCTGCCACCCTGTGTGGGCCTAACCGAACCCATATTAGATTAGATAGAAATGACCCTTTAGTATTTGTAGTACAGAGAGTCAAACATTTTATAGTACAGTAGACCCCCCTATATCACGGGTTCCTATAATTACGATTCCTATAAGACGGCGAAAAAATTGCGACGGTATCCGTACAAACCTGGTAAAAAAACTCCTATAATTCGGTAAAACGTTATTGGGCAGCTGAACTACTTTCCGCCGTCCAGCGCCACGCTACGGAGAATTTAGGCNAAACGACGTTATAGGAGGTACGTTATACGAAAGTTTCTACAATTTTTTCGCTACGTTATAGGAATTGTCGTTATAGGAACGTACGTTATAGGGGGGTCGACTGTATTAGTTTGGCTTAAAATCGATGAAAATTCAACGCGAAGTAGGCTAATAGCGATATACTGATATACTAATTACATAGAATATACAGTAATACCTCGACTTACGCGAACCCGGAGTTACGCGATTTTCAAATCTCGTCGATTCGTCTTATGTTTGAGCGCCACGCAACTCTTGATTACTCACTCCCCCCACACTATTGTTCAGCTTATATGTTCGGATGTATCGCGCGGAATCGACACAGTTACAATTTATTTTGTGTTATAACATTTCTGTGTTTGTTATATCTACGAAGACTTGAGAGACTCTATGTGGTGATTTCTTGTAACCGTGAACGAATCAAAAGAAGAGATGAGATTAATGAGAACATTTATTAGCTGACATACATCCGACTTGGATTTTACACAAATTGCGAAATTATACCCTGACTTACGCGGTTATCGCTAGGTCCCACCTATCACGTAAGTTCGGGGTATTACTGTACTAGTATGCTATATTAATAATGTATTTTTTCATACTTTTCGGTTATCCGTTTTTTCAGTTATCCGACCAACCCCAGTCCCCAATGGAGTTGATAATCGATGTTCTACTGTATTTTCCGTTGGTATCTACTTAGTTAATGAAACTGTGCCATTTCGTACCATCCGAGTATCGCGATATTTTAATGTTTGTTATATTATAGTATTTGATTTATATACCTTTGTAATTATAAATCAAATAATATAATATAATATAATTGAAGGGTTAGAAATACGAAAAAATCTAATAATCTTTAATTTTTGCTGTTATTTTTTGCCCGAGCAACGCCAGACTCAGGCAACAACAAGCATCAAAATGGAAGACAGTTCTAAACAGTTGGAGAACTGAAATGTGCTAGCATGATGAAAATTAAACAAAGTCAATTCGAAAGTTTAGTATTTCCTTCGATTGTTTTTGGATTTCCCCCGTGAACTAAAGTGTCAATTTTCGCACACTTTACAATTGATTGTTTTAATATATTTTTAATTTCGCGGGCCGATGCGAGGGGGGAAGGACTTTGTCGCTTCGAAGACCTTATAAACATGAATTCCTTGTTGACAGTTATGTTAACATTCGATACTCTCCGGTTTTTTAACTCCGTGGAAAATGGACGGTAAAAAGGGAAGTTTCTAAACGTATCTTTTCGTTAAAAATTTATAGAGAAAACAGTTCCTGGATTCTCATACCTGTTTTTAGACACGAATGACACAATATATATTCTAGCCATTGTACTTGTATATTTGACCCTATGCGATATTGAGAGTCATGGAAGTGACTGAGTGACAAGTAAAAAAGTCACTGACTGACTATTTAAACAGGAATCACAAATTGTCGATTTTCGGGAATCGATTTCTCCACTCCAAATGTCTAAAGTAATTACAAATATCTCATTCGAATGGTAATTTTTTTTTAAATTAAGTGTGTAAAATGTCAAGATTTCTATAAAGGAGTTGCCGAAATATAAGCAATCGACAAGTGCAGAAATCGCCGTAATAATTGTATTTTCTTCTTTATATTCATCCGGCATTGTAAACTCTCCTAGAGGAAAAACTACTGAGTGTGCAAAGCTCAAATTTCACTCTTCTCGTTATCAGTGAGTGCTGGCGAAACTTCCCGGTCGATAGATCAAAGTTTTCCCATAGAGCTAATTCAGTTTTATGGTTTAATTTTATGCTTATAAGAATAAAATTGCTTCGAAACGAATGATTTTCATTCAAATGTTACGCAGAATAACAAATGCTAACATTTATGCAAATTAAAACTTTTCATAACGAATTTTGTAAACGGTGCATCGGAAGCGCTCGGTTAGTGGCGGCAGAACTTTCAATATTCATTTCGACACTGACCGAAATGAATAATGAGTGTTCGGTTGCGCGTTCGATCTTCATATAATAATACAATTATTAACCAAAACACAATCCGAGATGTGAAAAATTACTCCGTGTAAAAACTTACGACAATTTAGACCAGAGGTCGCCAAATTTTTTTCATCGTCGACCCCCTGCAACTTTTCGAAACCTCACATCGACCCCACCAAAAAGTTTGTGTTACAAACAAAAACAAAAACTATTTTAATATATATCTTTTAATTTTATATTTTTTACATTTATTGTACAGTACTGTACTGTACAGTACATATGTTAATAATAATTTTNTTTAAAAGGACGAATTGTTTACATTACAAGGGCTTACAGATTGAAGCAATGGACATCCTAATGCTAACCCTGAAAATCATAATAATATAAAACAATACGATAAAATATACAAACCGATGTGAACATAATAGTGCAGGGATCATCAAACTGGATTATTTTCTGTCTTTGGTGAAAAATTTTTCTATTTTCACTTCCATCATTTTTTTGTATATCTTTTAACTTATACGTTCCTCTGTTAATGAGTTAAAATTAAAGAGAAAAAATTCATTAAGTTAAATTTCTTATAAAAAATATTTACTGCATAAATTATTATATAATACATTATAAGTCAGGTATTTAATAAAATAATTTTTGTGTTATCAATAAACAAATACAAAAGCGTATTTGTATGCAAATTAACAAAATAAATGAATGTTACTTACGGTAAAGGTTCACTTGTAAGTGTAATTATATTTTGAAGACTTCTCACTCTGAAATTATAGAAAGAAACAAAATGAGACATTTTTATTTAAAAAATAAACGAAATGTTGTCTATAATGCCGAATTCTCTGTAATTAATCACGAATGTACTTCATACATCAAATTTTTTTCTTTAATTGAAGAATAAATTACGTTATCAATAAACAGGAAAATAATGTTATAAACTGTAAGCAGTTATGTACAGAAACTAACAGCGCATTCAGTTTCATATGATACTGTTTCCCGCGATCGAGTGGCGAATTAAACATTTTAAACTTTAAAGAGATTTTTTGATCGTTTAAGGATGATTATTGCGTAAAAGAACAAAAAGTATTAACTTCATCCATAGTAAAAGAACAAAAATAAAAACTTCATTCATAGTTTAAAACATTGGTGATTAATTCTTCAACGGGAGCAATTTAAAGAAAAGTCGAGTTAAAATTGCAGTCTCCAGAAGGTAACAGTGAAGATTATATTATCGGCCCTAAAGCAAATTAAATTATTTTATTCATTAAACGAAGTAGATGAAAATACCCAATATACTTTTTCCCCCTCTGGACGTCCCTAAAATTGCAATCGCTTCTTAATGATTTGAAAGAGAGTTAATTCAGAAAGAAAAACGGTCCACCAGTGGCCAAGCTGTCCCATTCTATGAACACTGGGATCTCGTCAAGTTTTTGTTTGCACCTCGCCAGGACGGGCTGGCCAGGTGGAATTTACTAGGTGTTCTCCACGTCTGTAACGCCCGAATATCCTTAAAAAGACCTCCCGGAAGGCATTCTCCTAGGCAGATCGCTCAAGTGTTGCGTTGCCATAACTTAACTGAACATACAAACACAAAGAAAAACAATTGGCACAATGATTTCACGAATTCGTGAGTTTAAACGGAAGACAAATTTATGGACATCATTTCATTTTATTTAAAAAACAAGAGTAAAGTACTTTTCTTACTTTTGTGAATGTATTTGAGACGGATTGGAGTTAGGGATCTCGGGCACCGCTTCACAAATTACGTCATATAAATTTACTGATTTAAAAGTTTTAGCCATGATAATAGCCTTACATTGCACCTGAAAATATTTTATTTCTTGTTTTATAATTGATTATAATTAATTTAATATTTTGTTTGTATATTTAAAATAATATATTTACTTTGTTAAGAGTATGCTGCAATTCAGCAACTTTATATGCAGGATTTAGACACACCTATAAAGATCATTGTAAATATTCAAATTAATAATATGAAATTATATGATCATAATTATTTTGCTATAATTTCAATCATATTATTATTTGAGGTGTTAGCCTGCGGCCCTACCGCTCTGGGGACCCGTATTCAAATTCGAGCGGGTCGACCAGAGTTTTTCGGAATGAAATAGTTTGACCAGAATATGTCAACTTCTGTCCTTCACCAACCCACCTCACTGTTGTGAGCTTGGCCGTGCCACGATTGATAGGGTAGAAAGGCCTTCTTATTACCCACAGGGAGAAAACAGTTTAGAAAATCAAAATACAAAGATTAATTATGTAAATATCCAATTACTAAAATCAATCCTGCTTTAAGAACTGCAAACTTCGAGAGGATCCATTCGTAATTATTTGGAGACCAAATTGCAATTCGATCGTTTTTCTGCAAACCTAATCCAATCAAACCAGCAGCAAGTTGATCGACCTGAAAATATAAAATTAGTGTCATAAAATTCGTACGAAATTTTGTTTAAAGTACTGCTCAATATGAAATATTTACATTTGAACCTTTCCTACGCTTAAGCAAGACTTCAATTATATGCGTAGTTCGTGTAAATCATCTATAGGCTATATCAATATTATTTTTATCTTTCAATTTTAAACTATGAATTAATTGTGACATTTTGAAATGCGATCAATTAGCCTGTCCGCGTGAGGAAAACATCTGATGACAGCTATCGATAGACATATTAGTCTGTTATTGTTTAAGGAGTACACCCGCGACCAGTGGAAAAAAGCGTAGCGTGGTGCTAGGTAGCGGCTTTGCGTCTGACCAACGGTCTGGACACATGAAGCTTTCTACGTTTTTCACGCGTCTAACCCCTAAATAGGAGCCAATTATTTTTTTATAAAAGTCCTTTTTAATTTCACTTGGCATTGCTCTAACCCGTAAAGCAAACTATTGTAGTAAGTAGGCCTACAGCTTATTCCGGATCAATTAAGTCTCACTACCGAGTCGCCCACAAAGAGCCTTACCCGCCTCGGTCATCCGGCGTCATACTTATTTATCTAAATATCAGGGCTGTGGAGTCGTGTAAAAATCTACCAACTCCAACTCCGACTCCTACCAGTTGCGGACTTGTTGCCGAAAGAGACCCGGAAATTCTGATGTCATCACGTGACTTCAGAATAAAAAATTCAATAAATAGAGTTCTAATAAAGATAGAACGTAGAAACTTTTCATTCCAAAGCTAAAAGACTCCTCTAAGTAATATATAAATATGTATTCAATAATTTTTACTTTTCCGGCTGTTATATATAACAGAGGAAAAGTGTAGCGCTGAGTCAAAAAATGACTCCTCCCAAATTTTTTTGGACGCAGGATACCTTGAAATTTCGAGATATGCAAAAGATTCGAGGCTTTTCTATATGTGTGGATGTTAGACTGTGTGGGAGGCATGATTTTGTTCACCCTGTTTGAAGCCTAATAATTTTTGTAGACAGAGTGGTCAGAATCGGAGTCATATGGTTTAACACAGAAGTTAGTTATTAAGCGTCAAAGTGGTTGAACTAAATCGTGTCCCCATTTACATTGTAACATCTTAGGCGAGGACATCTTAACGGATTTTACTGTACAGTACTATTATAAAATGACAAAAAGCTTACTTTGAGGGTAGAGACGAGTTTTATTTTATTTTTTAAATTTTGAACGCTAATAACGAGTAAAATATTCATTAAGAGATATGACACATGACCACTTTTATATCTTCACCCTGTCGACCTTTAATTAAGGACCAAAATTTAATAGTATTAATGCCACTTTATACGCAAGCTACAGTGCCACATTTTGTTTTTTAAACTTTGCCCGTTCTGAGATATTGTTTAATATCTCAGAACGGCAAATAAAGAAATTAAACAAATTAGACGTTAACACGCGCGTGCGAATTTTTCCCCTTTTATTGACTTTTTTGAGGGGTTCGGCTAAATTTGCAAAAAGAAACTTGGAGGGTCAAATTCGATACGATTCCAATACTTTTCCGTTTTATATACATAACAAGTTGGTAAGTAAAGAAAAGTCGGAGTCGGCGGACTTTTTGACGAATCCGACTCCGGCTAAAACACCAAAACTCTACGACTCCGACTCCGACTCCACAGCCCTGCTAAATATATAAAATTGCTTGTCCTGACTGACTGACTAAATGACTCACTCATTCACTCACTCATTCATCATCGCCCAGAGCAAACCGCTTAACCTAAAGAGGTGAAATTTGGTAGACAGTTAGGGTACGTCATGGAAACGCACACTAAGAAGGGATTTTTCGAAATTCCTCCGCGGGGGGAGAGAGAGAGGATTAAGGCTTAACCGGAAAAACGGTTTCTACTGTACTATTTTAGATGCGATTTTTTGTTTTTATCTGCGTTTTAGTAGGGTATGCCATGAGAATGCATTTTTCGAAATTCCCCACGGGCGGGAGAGAGAGAGGATTTAGTCTTCATCGAGTACTTAGGTGTATTAAATTAATAACATTTCAGACATTGTTATAAATATTTTTATCTACTTCGATTTTAAAAATGTTCGAACCGTTTTAAATTCGAATTTGTTATTTCGTATTGGTTCGATTATAGAACGATTGTAAACGTTTCAGAAAATTGATCAAATTGAAAATAGTTCGTTTGATTTCCCGCGGGGGGAGAGGGAGAGGATTAAGCTTAACCGGAAGAATGGCTTCTACTGTACTATTTTAGATGCGATTTTTGGTTGCANGTTATAGGAAACGGTCTTTCCCGAAATGTTTGTGGCCGTTTACGTTATCGTTTTTTTTATTAATATATTTGATTATGTATATGTTAATTTAAATAGGAGGGATGGAAATGGCGGAAAATTTGTTTTGCTTAGCAGAATACGCGTATGAAAACGAAATAATACAAAATTACTTTTCGATTTCCACGACGATTTACGCTACGTTGGCGTAGCCAGCGGAGGCTACTTTAGGCAGCGTTGCGGTCGCGATCCGCACACGAATAATTGTACGTTTTCGTTAATCGGATGTCGTTAAATCGAACGTATGTAAATATACGTAAAGATCTTAATCGTAATCCGGTGCAAAATTGTCCGACGAAACTAATGGCATACGAAATTTTTAAATCCGACTGTAACCGGTCGAGTTATCGACTGTAAGTGGTACGCGCCCCCTTCCGGGAGATCTCGGAATTTTGTTTTTTACTCAGAATTTTTTTTCAAATAAATATTATACATATCGGCATCCCCGATGGAAAATAAACGCATACGCTACCATAATAATAATCATGATTATTATTAATCAGATTTCATTTGGTGTGTCGAATAACAGAAAATAATATTTATCGAATATATGATAATTAATATTATATTTTTTTCCTATATATTGTTATTTTTTATGTTAAAAAATTACGAATTGTCCGGTTTGAATGCGCGCGTCCGAATCCGCGTCCTTCGCGACGGCCCGAAGGCGTGCCGCGCGAAATTTCGGATCGACCACTCGCACTTCTCGACGATAGACGCCGCGCGCGTGCGTCTGTCGGGCGACGACTGTTTAGGAACGCGCAGCGGACGTCTGCGGGTATCGCGGGAGGCGGACGTCGCCCGCTTCCGGCCGCGACTTTCGGCGGCGCTAAACCGAAACGCCGTCGCGAGGCGGAGCGGCTGTCGGCGGTCGCCCTTCCTACGCAGCCTCGGTGAGCGTTATCGCGAGGGCCGGGTTCGCCGCCGTAGGTAAGGATCGCTGTGGCCTCGGCCGACCGGCATTTCTTTCCGAGTTTCGGGCAGAGCGAAGCACCGCTCGAAACGTTCGATTTTCGGTCGCGTCGCGGCCGGGCGTGCGTCCGTAGGTTCGGGACTATGTAGGAAGGCGCGGCGGACGTCTTCGGGAGTGGAAACGCGCGAACGTCGTCGACGTCGGGCAGTGACTTTAGACGGGCCGAAGCGGAAAGCGTTCGCGACGATCCGGCGGCTTTCGGCGCTCGCCGTACGTGCGCCGCGTCGCCGGCCTCGGTACCCGTCTCGCTTACTACCTTAAAATATATTATAGATAATTATCCGTTCGGGTACGCAGCGATGACTGCACTGTAGTTGGAATAAGTCGCTCGAATCTATCCGCCCCCTTGCGGGAGATGTCGGAATTTTGTTTTTTTTACATAAAAAATTATAAATATCGACAGGGCCGATGGAAAATAATAAACGCATGCGCTACTGTACTATGAGTTGATTGTTTCTTATTAGGATAGCAGTCTTGAGGTTAGCCATGGAACCTCTGGGTGGGTGGGTTTTCCAGTTGGAAAAGCCGGAGAGTTCATTTTTGTAGAGATAAGGCTCTTGGGCAACGATGATGTCCGATTTCCACTCCTCAGCGGTCTTAATTAGCAAGGAGGATGGGGCCTTTCCTCGCTGCAGGTTGATCTGTAGAATAGATATGGTGTTATTGGAGAGGCTATTGTTATTGCTGACATGGGTAGACATTATGTTTTGACTGTTAGTGATTGAATTGGTTGAAGAGGATGACTTCGTGTGCTGTGTTAACTGGTTATAATCCATAATTTGTTTGTTTGATGGTTTGAGTCTTCATTCTGATAGTAATCGGACAGTGAGGGTTGAAGGCATTGTGGTCAGTTGCATATCTTTCGTTGGGAGGGACGTCCTTATTTGCCTCCTTGCAGTTGATGCAGCAGGGTGCATACTCGAGTTTCTTACATTCGCCGAATCTGTGTCCTTTGGCACAGTGGCTACACCTCTGTCTACCTGGGCAGTNCCGCGGCTGTTGATTCCGCGTGGTTAGATGCCCGCTTACTGGGTGTGGACATTGTTGGCGTGATGTCCATATTCTGCTCGCATTCTAGGGTTTGGGTTACCTGTTCTGGGACTGTCTGGCGGGACTGTAGTTTTTTGTTGAGATTGCGGATCTCCACCCGTAACGCCTCTACTGTAGATTCTAAAAGAGCGATTCTGCTTGTCAATGACGGGACGTCGTTTGTCGAGTCTGGGGGACCCCGGACAGGCTTCTCCCCTCCCCGATTTGGCCGTCGGGAGGCTTCTTCGGGTTTCGTCGGCTTATGTGTAGCTGTCACTGTGGCATAGGTCACTTTCTGACATTCGGGCAATCTCTTTGCTTCTTGGTATGAACACCTGCGTGTTACGCAAAGTTTGAGTACGCGAGCCTCGCGCTGGTATGCTTCGCATTGGGGGGAATTCGCCTTGTGTGCTCCTCCGCAGCGGACACAGTCCTTCCGCTCAGCATTGCATTCATTGGGTTCATGATCCGCTCCGCATCTGATGCATAATAGTTCGTTTAATTCTCGGCAATTCTCATCGGTAGGTGTTATATAACAATTACTATGATTGTTGAAATACTGAATGGGGTTTGCTTGCAAAATCGCGAGTAACAGCTATATAACAGGAATATTGATGTTCCTGAATCGATGTTGTTCGATGATAAATAGCAGTATTTGCTACATGTGACTTTGCTGTTTGAAACCAATCATACGACGGTTAGAGGAGAAGGTGGTATTACCCCAATTACATTATAGCGAATTGTAAACAAGGTATCATAACTACACCCACATGTATTGTGCGAAAAGTACTCTTTCTAGTAACTCTTTCCGCCCTGTAGGCACTAAGAGGGCCTGTTTTTGCAAGCCCATTATGGGTACGGCCAGACCCACAATGGAGCTGCCGGATGGTGAGGAATGGGGCCTGACATATCCGAACGGTCCACCCCTTGAAATATTCCTGGGGATTTTTCTATCCGTTCGGATTCGAGCCCGTGTCTCCCAGAGCGGTAGGCTGCCACCTTGACCGCTCGGCCATCCGGCTGCCTGCGAAAAGTACTGGTAACTATTAAACTAAATGTTCCTAATTGGATTTTTCGCTAGTGTAACTATAAGTATGGTTTTTGAAGGCTTTTGTACAAAAAGTCAGAAAGTAGGCTTAGGGAAAACCGGGTGGTAATATAAACCTTACTGTATGTTTTCAAAAAATGCTTTAATGTATCCAAAAACAAATAGGAAAGTACAAAGAATGTTAAATAATTACAAAATTATTTACTTCAATGTATTTTATCGAAAAAATGCTTTTATAATAGAAAAATATGACCTCCATCAACAATATATATTCCAGCAACTCTTTTTTGATATTCTCAGGAAGAATTGGCTTTCTACCTAGTGTTTTTTTTCACAAATTGCTCCGGACGAATGTCTGCTTGCAAAGAAAGTGTTCGGAGGAGTTGGGTTCCATATTAAAAGCACCAATGGGGTCCGTATTTCACGCATCGCCATCTTGAATTAACTTACGTCTGTCAAGACCAAACTTTAAAATATGTGAACATCACACAGAACAATATGTACCCCTAAGTCTCTGGAACAGAATACATGCACCAGTGAACCTACAACTACACGATTTATATTTTAGAAATAAATTCACTTACCATTCAAAACTTTCGAATTTCGAAAAACACAAATATGCTAATTCACTACGGACAACCGTTTAACTGAAGTGAAACGGGGTTTTCCTTTGCTATGGATGTCTGCCTAGTGCAGTTCAGCCACAATCCGCTACAGTTCACCTTTATTATCAGTTTGAAATGGAGGGGTTCCACAATATCTGCAGGGTTCCATAATACCACCTTTTCCTCTACTGTTTTAGAAGTATTTTGTTGCCGATTCAAAGTTAAAAGTTGAATAAATAAGAATATTAGTAATTATTCTGTACAAAAATTATTTAGTATTAGACTGTATTCTGTTTTTGTATCTTTCTGTATTTTTGACTCTTTCCACTTTCGGGCCACTGAAAAGGGCCGTTTTTTCTAGTAAGCCTCTTGTGGATTCGGCCAGGCACACAATGGGAAGTGTCAGATATATCTGGACGAACCACCATACGAAAAATTGTTGGAGTTTTTAGATTGGTCCGTATTCGATCCACGGGACCTCCACGGCGGGAGAGTCCAGCCGTCTGTGTTATATCTTAAACATCGCTATTTGTAAAAATGAATTTTTCTCACTTCATATCATCGTATTTCTCTAAAGAGCCTTCCTCGCGCGAACAGAATGTAAATAGCTTCGTTATTAATTCTAAATCAAACAAATTTTTAACTTTTTAAAATTAAAGTAAACAAAAAGTGTATTTTAGAAATATACTTACCTCCTGTTTTAACTGTGTAAATGTCTTATTTATATTTTGAAATGGTATAGAAATGGCCACGCTGTCTCCATATTTATCAGCCGCTGTGTCTACTACATCGCCGAGAGTGGTATTAGAAAAAGTAAAATCTCCGCGAGTGTGCCAATAACTTGCCCTCGTTTGGTCAGATATTTGTCTAGAATAATTTCTGAAACATAAATTTTTATATTATTTAAATTGAAAAGTACAAACGTCTTATAAACAATTAATATCTTCATTGATTTGTTACTTAAATGTTTAAAGATTTTAATGAATCAATACTAATATTGATTAATATTTATTTCCAGTTTCAATTAATTAGAAAATAGATTTTAAAAGTTAAGTATATTAGTTATACAAGTTATATAATCATATATAAATTTTGCAAATTTTCGTTACTGGTTAATTCTTTATCAAAATTAANAGACATAATGGAATGTGTACAGTGGTTAGGCCAACCGGAGAGTGTAGTGTGATAAGTGGTAAGATGGAAAGGTGCCAGAAGGCCAAAAAACTCTGTCCTAGGAGACGTAGTGTGCCTCGGACAGAGGGGGAAATTGGTTGGCCGGTGAACTTAGAGAGACTTACCGGTTAAAGGCGGCAGAAAAAATTCCTCCAATAAAAAGGTCTTTTTTTGTGACGTCAAAGTAGACACGTGGTTTTTATTCTAACAATGGCGGCAATGAGGGTTAACCCTGCAATTGTGACGGTCTCGAAAAAGAGAAAAATAAATGAAATAGAGGAGTTTATCGAATCTGACCACATCAGTATCATGTATAAAGACACTGTATTTAAACAACGTTTATGGATAGCTTTAGGTGCTAAATTTCAAAAAAACAGGTAGGTCTAGTAGAATCGATATATAAGCCTAATACTTAGATCACATGTTCTTTATTTGAATTCGGAATACAAGTCTATTAATTTAAATTTTCTATATTATAGCAGAGAAAGTGAAGAAAAAATGAAAGGTACAAAGGAATAGATATATGAGAGAAAAAAATTAATAAAATGTAGCACTGTTAGTGGCAGTGCCGTTTCCTATTCGGTCAGAATTTTTACGTATGTATGTTTTGGCATAAAAGCCTAAAACAGAAACTAAACTGAAAGCTGATTTCTGATTCAGTTTTCTGTCACACAATTTTACGCATGTGTGTTCCTGGCGTAAGGGATACCCGGAAATTGCGGACATCTGTATTTAACGGACATTTTTAAAATCCTCAGACCCTTCAAATAAGATATGCATTATATTTATCTCTGAATAGCGGACAAACGTCTCGGTCCCGACGGTGTACTCTATTCAAAGGTTATACTATAGTTAAACATTTAAAATTTTCATTAAGATTTTTATAATGGAATTTTCTATTACATTAAAGACACATAACAGAAATGCATTTCTATTTATTGGTAATCATTAATGAATAGACCTACATAAAGAGGAACTTCGGGTGTTATGGAATAGTTGGTTTAACGAAATACTTATTTATCTCGTTTGCATAGAACCATAAAACATTTGTAATAATTTATAGAAATATAATAAAATACTGGTTCGTTCATTAATACAAAATTTAGTAGTTAAAGTCATACTTTTGATAGCTGTTTTAATTTTGTAATCCTTAAAAGTAATGTTGCTATGTTTTCATTTCCAAGATAGCATATCGGGCAATATGGAATTGCTGTATTTCGTGAAGCCAAGAAATCAAAATATTCCCTATTAGCGAAATGATTTTCCCAATTTAAAAAGCTCAACTAATGATTTTTGGTTTGAAATTTTAAAATAATTTATTTTCTAGGTATATAATAAATATTAAGCGTAAAGAACATTGAGAAGGTAAAAAATGCTGCCAAATATCCTAAACAATTTTTCCAACAAGAGTCACGCAGTGAGAATGACTCTTTTCATTCATACCAATTATCAGAACTTCACTTCTTGCCTAATATGATATTTAACGACAATGACGTTGATTGCATCTTATATTACGCGACTATTTCATATTACTGTCCATTGTGAACTTTTCAATACCTGAATAATTATGTTATAAAATATGATTATGTTTATAATTAAAGTTATGGATAAATAATGCCAACTAATTACTGTAGGTACAATACAGTACTTGTTTATATTTTAGTTTAATTTAAAAAGAATTAGCGAAACTCTGATACCAAAGAATAATAGTATTCCATAATACCCGAACATCCTCTAATTAGTTTATATTTTATAATTACACTGTTTTAAGTGACTCTTGTATCTTATAAGTGCTAAGAATGTATACACTTCAAAATTTATGCTTTTATAGAATAGTTATACAAGTTATATAATCATATATAAATTTTGCAAATTTTCGTTACTGGTTAATTCTTTATCAAAATTAATATACTTAAAACATCTGATGATTCCTATGAGTCTAATAAGCGTGCAAGTGAATAAATACACTGAAGTCTGGAAATAGATATCCGGTTTGCGCTACAGTAATAAAATATGCAATGAGTAATCAACAGTAAATGATGATCTAAACTAGATGAGTCATGAATATCTTTACAGTCACGTAAGGTTCGAATTCAGATTAAGCGATAATCTGAACCTATCAACCCGGAAGTTTCGCTATCACCTCATTGATAAAGAGGAAGGATTAAGTTTAAAATTTGAGCTTTGTAGACCAATTAGTTTTTTCTCTGGGAGCGTTTGCAATGCCGGATGAAGAAAAGAAGAAAATACAGCTATTACGGCGATTTCTGCACTCGTCGATTGTTTATATTTCTGCAATCTCTTTATAGAAAAATCTGAAATTTTGCACTGTACCTAAAAAAATGAACAATCTTTTGAACAAGATATTCTGACTGACTATAGGCATTTAAAAAGCGAAGAAATTGACCCCCGAATATCGGAACATCTGATTCCTGTATATACAGTCAGTCAGTGACTTTTTCACTTGATTCAGAATCACTGTCTGAAAAGAGAATCATTTCCTTTTTTCTAACAAGAGCTTTCAAAATAGAAAAATTTGTTTCTTTTGAAAAGGATTAGACAAGGTTATGCCTAATTGTCAACAGGGATAAATTTCTTTCTGAAGATAATGTCTCTAATTATTTTTGTAATGTCAGTGAGTTTTATGAAGAAAACACCAGTATATTCAGTAACACGCCGTCGAGCACTAACACTTCTTCCAAAGTTTCTTCAATTTTTTTTTTTTGTCATTCAAATAACAAAGAAATTTATATTGACTTCTATATAGAATTCTTTTTTGTTATTTTATGGTAGTCTGTTTATTTTTGTCAACAACTTTTGCTAGTTTATTTTTTCTGTTAACATGATTATCTTTCACCCTGATTTGGGTGAAAGATAACCATGGAACAAAATATAAAGTGTATGGCTATCATAAAATCAAATGACAGCCATACACTTTTTATTTTGTTTCTAATTATTTAAGTGTGGCCAAGTAGTTAAAATCACTGAACACTAGTCGTGGCAAAAAGTGCACGTGATCAGCCCGCAATGAAGCGCGCTGACCACATAGAGTTTTCGAGGTTTTTTTTGTGTGTCTAATGACTAAATAAAGGTCGGTTTCCCATTGAAAATTTTTCCAGGAGACATTTTCCTTTGACAGTTGCTCGTGTGCTGCATTTCCTTATATATTAATCCAATACATTTAATTTAGTCTGCCAACTAGCGGCTTTTAGTCGCAGATTATAAAAACGGGGATTTCCACAAGATTTAAAAAAGGGCATTGTACAATACGCAAGGAACTTTAAACTGTATGATTCAACGTCGAATCAGCGCTTCCACAAGGTGATGCTTGTTGCACTAGAGCAGTGATTCCCAAACTTTTTCGATTCACCGCCCCCTTTGTTCCATAAAGTTATACTCAACGCCCCCTAACCCATTTTCTCTTGTGTGAGAAGCATTGGAAATATTCTTAGGAAAACTTTTTTATGAATCTCACTTTGTGCCCTTATCGTACATTGTTCTCAACATCTGGAAACCATTAAACGCAATGTTTCCGCTTATCAATTTAACAGAGGAAAGGGAACGACTTTCAGTGACACCAATTTTACCTTTGGTCACCTTGCCTCCAGCGCCCCCTAGATTTACTCATCGCCCACAAGGGGGCGTTATTGCCCACTTTGGGAAACGCTGCACTAGGGGCTAACTTGGCCTAGAAAAGAAGGAATGAGGTTTTGGTCAGCATAGGACGAAGTTGCATTGGTCAATGGACAAATATCGTTCATTAGTTTCATTTATATTTGCAGAATAGGCTAGAAGTCACAAATTTTCTGTTGCTTGGGACCCCAATGGTATGAATATTTAGGTCTTCCTTTTTTATTTTCTATTACATTTATTCTAAAACTTTTTGTATAATATTCTCTTCACGAAAAGGAGGAAAATACCATAATAAAGTTTTGTATTATTGTATTTTCTTCTTTCGTATTCTTTTGACATATCCGAACTACGTTAGATCTTCAATTTTAGTTTAGTTGTATATTCTATCTGCATTATTTTCCTATAGTTTTGATTTGGATATTTTTGCTGATGTTTAATAATTCACTTCTATTGCTAGTAACTTTCTTATTTAACCATAGTTATGAATTGTAAAAGAAATATTTTACGAAATGACGAAGGTTTGGAAACAACATAAAATACAATATTTAATTATAATTTTAATTTAAAAATTATACAATTCTGAAAGCGTGGAGTTGTAAAGCAAACATCTACTGCAATCTTGCACAGAGATGTTTTCTTTGTAAACAATACGTGAAATGTTTAAAATTTAATTTTAAAAGTGAAATTTGTAAGTTACAAAGTGAAATTTTGTAAAATTAAAATTTTCATAAATATTGTTTTTATTTAAGCATCTAACTAAACACTGCTCTATAAACTGTGCTCATTGCACCTTTTATGCTCTTAAGTTTTGTGAGTAGTAATACGAATGCGTTTTGAGTGTCATGTGTCAAGAACTTGAATGTTCTCATTAAGCGAGTTGGTACCATGTAATATTTTCAACATCTTCGTATTTGTTATCGAAATAACTCAGCAGTCAGATCGAGGTATTTAACACTTAACCAAATCTTCTAGTTCTAGGTAGAATTCTTGGTCAGTACGTTATCAGTTATCATGTGATAGAAACTTAATATTATAGATGCATTAGTTGTGTCTAATTAGGACATTATTATCAGTGTTGAAGACGTTTTAAACACAAATAAAAGATATGATATGATAATTATCATTAATATCACAAATTAATCTATTGTTCATATTACACCGGATGACCTTTGATTAAACTTACTTATCTTTGTTTATCTTTTAATTTGTATAATGAAAAATTAAAATACCTTATTTATCATTACTTTTTAATTAATGTTTTCTTTTATTATTACAGTTTAACTTTTTTTCTTTAAACATTAATAAATTTTGTTTGCAGAAGAGAAATTTTGAAAAACATCCTTAAAATTCGCAATTCGCATGCAAGATTTTCAGATTGTATTTATGTCATGCATTATTTTTATCTGATAATCTGTTATATATAACAGAGGGAATGTAAAAAAAATACACATCTCAAGATTTTTATATTTTATACTCATACCGAGAAACGCAAAAAGTTTTTTTTCTGTGTGTATGGATGTATGGATGTTAGCGTGTGTGTATATATGTGATACGGTTTTGTTCACCCGATTTGAAGCTTAATAACTTCTGTGCCTTTGTCAAAAATTTCAGAAATTTTACTGGAAGGTTTGAATGTTAGGGTTTTTTATGTTAAATTTTGGTAATTAAAGGTCTAGGGAGTGAGGAGATAGAGGGAGTTAATTGTTCAAATCTCGAGTAGGATCAAACATAATAAAGATTTTACTCTTTATTAGCATTTACTTATTTATTTATAAAATTCATTACTCTCCTCAAAAATAAACATTTTGCCATTTTATAATACTGTAATTAATAATATGAAAAGTTTTAAAAATAAAATCCCATAACAGATAGTGCTACATACAATTTTAACTTTATTGCCGGGCAAAGTTAAAATTGTTGCTGGGTTTTTAAAAATTGTTTTCAGTCACATTAACAAATAACTACTTTATAGTTTAAATTTGATATACAAAGGAAGCTAATTATCTCAGAGATTCATAAATAGATTCTTATCATTGTATAATAATTTATCAAGGATATCTCTGTTCGATAGTATTGTGTTCAGTTTGTTTACGTGAAGAAACACTAGAAAAAATATGTGTTAGGGTCAAATGAAAGCGATTCACTTTAAAAAAGCTGAAACTGATAACAGTATCGCTTCATTTGTCTATTTAGAATTTAATATAATAATAATAATAATACATGCAGAAAATGTCACATCATGCCAGAAACTATACAACACATTACTTCTGGGTGCAAGTTCTTGGCACAGATAGATTATTTACATAGACATAATCAAGTAGCATATACATCAACAGCTTGCAAACAAACACAAATTATTAGATATCCACGAACCATACTACAAATACATTCCACAGACAGTATTGGAAAACAACACACACAAAATGTACTATGACAGAGCCATAATTACAGATAAAACAATTTACCAAAACAGACCAGACATCACACTCATTGACAAACACAATAAAATTACATACATTATAGACATAGCCATTCCAAACACTCACAATATACAAAACACATTCATTGAAAAAATTAGCAAGTACACAGAACTCGCCCAAGAAATAAGGCATTTGTGAAGGATGGAAAGTGTGCTTATTGTACCTGTCGTTCTCTCCTGTACAGATGTGATACCACACACACTACACAGAAGCTTGGAAACTACAATTGAATAGAAATACATATACAGTCGACTCCCCTATAATTACGATTCCTATAAAACTACGAAAAAATTGCTACCGGTATCCGTAAAAAATAGTAAAAGTTCCCTATAAACACCTCAAACGTCATCGGGCAGCCGAACTACTTTCCCGCCGTCCGTAGCGCCACGCTACGGAGAGATTTCTATCGTCTGGACAGTATTATATAAATTATATATAAATTAGGTACTGTACATATAATTATATATTAATTATATATAAATTAGGTACTGTATATATAATTATATATTAACTTATTGTAACTTTGTTATAATTAAATATATAATTTCCGCCGTCTAGCGTGGCGCCACGCTACGGAGATTTTTACGCTAACTATCGTCTGTCAGTATGTAAATTAGGTACCGTAAGTCTAATACAGTACTGTAATTTTATACATTTCTTGTGAAAGAAACATTTCTTATTCAACGGCGATTAAAATTATTTATATTAATGATGTCTCCGAAGTTCTACGAAGTTTTCACAGAAAAATAAGTTGTTAGAAATCGGCCGCTCTTTGCTGAGCTGTTCCGCGACGAAAACAATGTTGAGCAATGGCGATGTCGAATGGTGACACTCGGTAAGTAATTCTACAATTTTTTATTTATAGCGTAGTTTATACGGATTATTTCCAAAAAATATATACGTGTTTTGGAAATGTTGAGTCGGATTAGTCTAGAATAGATTAATTTTATGGAAGAAAACCTTTCAAACAGCCGTAGTCCGTAAACTTGATACGTGTCGGGTTGTGATTGGAAGGATTCGTAAGAAATCGGATTCCTAGAGAATGGAACGTATCTCTATCTTATAGGGGGGTTGACTGTATCACACTACAGAAGGCCATTATACTGAATACATGCCAATTGTTAGGAAATTCCTGAATACAGACACATACATTGACACACTTATTTAATTTTAGTTTTTGGTTGCTATGCCTTGACTCTGGTCCGGCATAGTACACAGCCACCGGTATCAACCGAGTATAACCCACTAAACCCAACATAATAATGACAGCTACACTCTATTTAAAAACGCCTACTTATTATATGCTGTATACGCTATAGTATTGAATAAAATTTGAAAAAGAAATTTTTTACGTCTTTTGTTATACGGATAATAGGTGGGCTTTATCCAGGCCTCAAAGTGGGGTATCTAGATAATCCGCGAAATTATAGCTTGGTTTGATGAGCTATTGCAACGCAATACATAGACGATCTCCCAAGAAGAGAGCCTCCCGATAGAACTTTCTATGGGTCCCTATGAAGATATTAGACAAGTGAATGCTCCATATAACCTGTTGGACCCACGACTAGTTTTCATTCTGCCAATGGTGGGCATACGAAAAGTATACCAAAAACAGTTAGGCAAAATTGAGCATTTAATGGGCTGATTAATTTAATTTGACAGCTTTTATTGTTACCAAATAATTAAATTCTATGTAATTTTGCTGATTTTCCTTCGACGTAGCACTTCAGTTTAGTCATTTTTGTGACGTTATTCGTAAGTTTACAGTTAAAATTTATTTTTATGAAAATAATATTTAATTGATAAATTTAGATATGAAGTCCACTATAACATTAGGTATTTATCGAATTCTATTGATTTTTTTATTTATTATTTACAAGTAAATTTATCTAATCTAGTTTTAAAATTTTGCTAAGACAAAATTTATCTTGTTAAAATATACAGTCAAACTTCGGGTTTCGAACTTAATTCGTTACTAAAAGTTGTTCGAAAATGGATTTGTTCTAAAACCGAAACAAATTTTCCCATAAGAAACAATATAAAAATGTAAAACAATGTAAATTAACGCGGTTTTATTCATTAATTCGACTTAAATTTCATTATGGGTATACCGAAAAACGAAAATAGTATCTTTCCCGCATGCACGATGAAATACAATTTAAATGGCAACATCATCGATGAAATGTATCGTGACGCGAGACGATCTCTGGCCCCTAACTTCTGGGTAGTGTTGTCGTTGATTGGTCGAGCCGTCGACTTTCTTTAACATAGGAAGTTTCTTTAACATAGAATGGCAGGCTCTGCCGAGTAGCTTGTTCGGCAATCGAGTTATCCTACGGCAACTGGGGCAAAACTGAGTTCAAAAAATTGTTCGTAAATCGAATCATTCGAAAAGCGAGGCGTTCGAAACCCAAGATTTGACTGTATTCTATAAAATTCTATAAATTGTTTCAAATGCTTCCGGGAAAAAGTTCTGTGCCTATTTAAGTTTTAGAAAAGTGAAAAATCCTGAAAAACACCACGTGGTCAGCCCGTTGTAAGACGCGAACACACGGACTTCAGTGGTATTATCCGCTTTATCACTGATGGGTTAAACAGGGCTCAGTTTCCCCTAAAAGACCTCACGGAAGACATTTCCTCTCGGCAGATTGTCCATGTGTCGCATTACCGTATAAGAATAAACCAAACCAAACCCGTCACATGTTTATGCTTTATCTTGTAATAAATATGAGAAACTATTAAATTTAAAAACTTAAAAAAATATTTTCTTTCTTAATTTATATATATACTCATTTTATAGCAATGTAATTGAATTGCCTTATTATTGATATTTCCTATTAGTAGTATTATCTTGAAAATTATTTCTTATTTACTAGCTTACCTGAAATAATTATGATTTCTTACATTATATTTTAATTTTAGAATTTGTCTGGAGCAATGCCACATTATCTATTTTACAAGTTGACTAATTTTTTAATATAGAAATTTGAATACGAAACGTATCAAAGAAGAAGATAATAATGAAAAAGTTAGTTCACACAGTGATTTTTTGATCCATTTAATCAATAACAACGGAGAAAACTTAGTTGTTAGAAATCTTATCGGTGAAACCACATGATTTTTTTTCACATTAATCAGCACAATTATTTCCAGATTATAGTTTAAATATCAAAGTTTAAACTATAATCTGATGTTAGAATATGTTAAAACAATTCTTTGCTTTATCAATTATAAGTCTAGTGTACAAATACAACAACGTTCTGAATTTACAGAGCATTTTTCTTCTCTGTCATAAAATGGTGGTCGGTCAAATTTTGACTCCCTTTGGACGGTTTGACTCTTCATGAATCCAAAAATGTAAAATATAAGTTCAAATGTGTGTTGTCAATTTTCTGAATAACAAATTCAGAACAAACTGTGGAAAACACACAAACTTGAAAAAGTGATGAGCAAAAATAAGCCTACAACTTTCGGAAAATCCCTGTTTTCCTTGATTATTATTATAACTATTATTATTAGGTGGGTTTAGGGAGTTATACACGGTTGACACCGGTGGCTGCGTACTATGCCAGCCACCGGTACTATTAAGGCATAGTAACCAAAACAAGACAAAAATTAAATAAATGTGTCAATGTCTGTATTCAGGAATTTCCTAAATATATGACAGGTATTCAATATAGTGGCCTTCTGTAGTGTGATGTATGTGTTTCTATTCAACTGTAATGTTCCCAGGCTTTTGTGTAGTGTGTGTGGTATCACACCTGTACAGGAGAGAACGACAGGTACATTAAGCACCCTTTCAATCCTCCACAGATGCCTTATTTCCTGAGCGAGTTTTGTGTACTTGCTGATTTTTTCAGTGAATGTTTTTTGTATATTGTGAGTGTTTGGAATGATATGACTATAATGTATGTGATTTTATTATATTTGTCAATGAGTGTGATGTCTGGTCTGTTGTGGTGAATTGTTTTATCTGTGATTATGGCTCTGTTGTAGTATATTTTGTGCGTGCTGTTTTCCAATACTGTCTGTGGGATGTATTTGTAGTATGGTTCGTGGATGTCTAGTAATTTGTGTTTGTTTGCAAGCTGTTGATGTATTTGCTACTTGATTATGTCTATGTGGATAATCTATCCGTGCCAAGAGCTTGCAACCATATCTTATATAATTTCTGGCATGATGTCACATTTTCTGCATGTGTCATTTGTGAGTGTTGTATCTTTGAGTATGTGTTTTCTGTGGTTTTTAATATTTATGAACTGATCCTGTATGGCTATCATGAACCGTTCCCTCTTCCCAAAGAGGCATCCCCGAGCTAACCAGCTATTAGACAAAGTTTTCTTAACAAAGTCCTGGACCAAGTCGTCGGGATGCCTACGACTTGATGCCATGGAGTGAGTGCCTTTTGAACCCACGATTGCTTAATGGTGTCTAGCAGTGGCGTGCCGTCGTTGGAAGCGTTAGATGCGTCGCTTCCCTTGTATTTTCTAAAAAAGTAAATACATATTAATTTTAATTATATGAAAATAATCGCACAATATTTTATTATAACCGCATTATATATATTATTACAAATTTCTATACGACACGTGAAAAAAAAATAAGATTCCTATTGTATATTCGAATATTAGTGGCGGAGTGGAAGCGCTGTATCGTCAGCATCCAAAAAGCCAGATTCGCGCACGCGCTTTACAGAGCACCAACCTCACCCGGTTTAGCCGGTGGAAGCCTAGGACCTCGGGTGGATCTACACGTATACCGCATCCAATTCTATCCAGGACCGGTTCTGGGCTGTTAGCCGCCTGCCTGCTAGATATTTGGCTACCCTCGTCTGATTACGTGAATCAGGAGTAGATTTATAACGTACCAGTAAATTCTTATCGTTTGGGTTATGTTTTTATGATAGTTCTGTATAGTTGACAGAAGTTTAAAAAATCCATTAAAATATTTCATATTTTTATTCCGCTCTCCCATCTTATATTACTTACGGATTTCAATGTTAAACCAGTGATATTGCGATTTCGTATGTCCCATCTTTAAGGAGATTAAGGGGATGTAGAAAAAAACGTGTACAATTCTTGTACAATGTTAAAAAATTAACTGTTAGCGTCATTTACAACTAAATTTAATGAATGAGAGATATGCACGAAGTACACAAAAATCTCTAGAATTTATTTTCCTTAAATTTACGATTTATGTATCTGTTGTCATAAAAATTTGTCTTTTCACTTTTTTCCCGAGACTACAAATATTCGAGTACAAAGTAACCATTTTCGACTTATTTCTACTTAAGAAGTAGTTAAATAATTAAGCGATTAGTGAATTAGGGCCATAAATAAAACCCTACCGAAAGAGCCGGAATATTACTTAAAAGCTTAACCGAACCAATCTCTAGCCGAGTACAGTGGGGAATGATTTCTTCGTAATATTACATGTAATAAAGACAGAAAATTTTCCAGTTCAAAAAGAGTGACCGAAAAGTTGTAAATTTTGGAAATTTCCATGGACACCTGGTCCTAAAATGAATCAGTTAGAAAACAAATGACAATTAAGTTTAACATATTTAGATTTTTACAGCTATAGTGAGAAACGTTTAAAATTTACAACCCTGTTGCGTCCTTTCAGATATACTAATGATGCGACAAAAGAGGCATTTGACATTAACCGGTATCGGCAACCTCGTGATTTGGCAGCCCGCGTGTATGCACGCTCTGCAACCGTCTTCGATTCTATCCGTTAGCCACTATTTGACTAAGTGCATTGTTTTAAGATTTAAAAAGTAAAGAATATTTTATATTTTTATGTACGTTTCTTTACAAAGCTATATTTAATTATAATTTTCCTTAAAAGTATATTCATACAATTGAAGAATATTTTGTACCAGGTATGCATATCCACCACACATTTTATTTCACCAGTAAGTTTTTATAATTTTATTTTTAATTTTAACCTTTATATCGTGGCTAGCGATTCGGAATGTAATTGCGATATTGAAAATTTATTTTAAAAAAGTTTTGGCTCGGGATCATATAATGAAAAAGAAAACATTATTAAAAGAGAAAGGCCTAAGTTAAATATAAACGCTTCAATAAAATCTTTGTTCGACATTTTCACGATAAAATGGCTCTGTAAATGCATAAAAATGCAAAAATTGTTTTGTTGGCTTGCCTACTATTTTCAAATGAAATTAGTGTGTGGAATAAGAATGGCTTTGACAATTTAGCTGGCAAAAGACACGAAAAATCGTCTATTTTTTCGTATTTGAAGCAATTTGAAAATCGAAGCGGAATAGAATTTAACATTAGTAAATAATATAAAATAAATATTGAAAATTATAACGAGATAGTTACGGCGTACATATATTTAAATTAATAAATATTATATGTTTTTATCAAAGCAAAAATAGGCATTTAGCAGGCATAGGGAATCTATTGAATCTAATAACAGAGGTAATTATATTGAACTTGTTTATTTATTAATTACGTCAGATAAATAATCTATTAAAAATACATTTAAAGAATTAACTGATTGCCCCTGGAAGTCGGCTTCTTACAGAAACACAGCTTCCCATTCATCAAATGTCACGGCACGCCACTGGTGTCTAGGCTTTTTATATGTCGTGTCGTGTTCATATGTTGTCAGTGTAAATTTAATGGCGTGTTATTTGAGTCTGCTAGAGTTACTGCTCTATGTAACTGTGATGTTTCTTGTTTTTTGTAGAAAAACTCTCGCAGTGTCTTTATTTGTTTGTAGTGAAGGTTTACTATGTCAATCAGGCCACGTCCACCATCTTTATCAGCCACGTCCACCATCTTTACATGGACGTGGCTACTGACGTGGACGTGAAAGGATTCATCTTTCTATGAAAGATTTAGGTTGCTGATGTTTATGCTGAGTAAGTGTTGTTCTTGTTTTCATTTGGAGTTGCTCGAGATCTTTGTGAGTCCAATGTACAGGGTGTCCACCATGAACTTGACACGTTTGAAACTGTTGTAAAAAATCTATCGCTCAGGAAGGATGTAAAGTAATGCGCATTTTATGAAGAAAACTCAAAAAGTTTTATTTAAAAAAATCAGTGAACCTCTACATGAGCTCCTTTTGTTGCACGTGGAACATCGAGTCTATACTCCATTTCCTGCCAGATTCTTTGAAGCATCTCAGGCGTGACAGCAGCAACAGCATCGTGAATGAGCACACGAAGATGTTGAAGGTCACAAATTTTGACACCGGTGTAAACCTTGTCATTGACAAATCTCCAAAAGAAAAAGTCTAAGTCCAATCCAACAATCGGAAAACTGTGCCTGGAATGCTACCGCCGTGTAATTTTAACACAGTTCTCTTCGTCAAGAAGTGTTGTTTCCATAACTTGAGTGTGTTCCTCGAGGGTGGCACCTTGCCAAACACGCGACGAAAGTTCTGTTGCACTTGAATTTTTTTTAGAGTACCACCACACAGCTTGCGCCCGTTCCTGTGGAAAATCCATTTTGCGTTTGACTACTGCCACGCCACCTACAGTTACTTTGGCAGGTTTTCAAAATTACCTATACAGCTTCCACAGTTTTTCCGCCTAATGGAATGCACAACATCTGATTCCTGTCTTGCACTTCGATATGGCAGTCGAAACAAATGTGTCAGGTTCATGGTGGACACCCTGTATAACTCCAAAAGAATAAGTGAGTACTGGGACGACATATGTTTTGCATTTAACTGTATTCTGAGAATAGCGTTTAACCTACTTTGGTATTTTTTAATTAATCTTTGTTTTATTTGTTCTGTGTTGGAATCCTAAATACTTATAGAACTCGCCCTATTCCATGGATTCAATAACGTCTCCATTTCCAAGTCCAAAATCTTTCTTCAGGATTCCTTTTTCTATGTGAAGTGTTGTTTTGCATTTGTCTAAACCAAACTCCATTTGTATGTCCTTGGTGTGTTTGAATGTGTGATTTGTAGGAGTTGATAAAGTTGTTTTTGTGATGCATAAATTTTTATGTCATCCATGAACATGAGATGTGACAGCGTAAACTGTGTTGTTTTTTCATATCTGTTAGTATTTTGAGAAGCTAGATCTATAAGATGGATGCTGGGATTGTAGGTGTATGCGATCCTGAACGTCATAGTAGAATTTTTGAAGGACTGTAAGTTGTGCAGTCCATGAGCGGGTGAAATGTATGAAGGGTGAATTTTCCTTTGCTACTCATCACGAATTGCACCAACTATCGGCTTGTCATGCGTCTTCCAAAAATCAGTAGCAAGTCTTAATTTTACGATGGCCTCTGTTGCAATCCATTTATAATAAAGTAGTGAAGTAATTATTTTCATGAATATTGACATTGAAATTTGCAATTAAAAATAAAATTATAAAATATACTGTTTATTCAATTTATATTTTCTTGATTATAATAAGTTTTATAATACAATTGATATATACAGTATACTGTATATTTATAATTTCAATATCTTAATACACTCTTTTTGTAAAATATATTTTTGAATTTTTCCACTTTCTGTTTTTGGATATTCTTCAAAGAATAATACATATCTTGGTATTTTAAAATAACTAATCTGAAAAATAGAAAAATATATTTAATACATTTTAGTCTTTTAATAAAATAATTCAAATATTTAATTAATTTAATGAATAAATGAGTTTCTCTCTTAGCGAAAACTAGAAGGAGGATTTAGAAGATGATAGTAGGGAGATTTAATCGAGTCCCTTCATGTACAGTACAAGGTGAATCAATCCTATTCATCACTTGCAGACAGAAACAGTGAACGAAACTTAATTAAATTTGATTTCCACACGTTTTAGACTATGAAAGAATAGTTCCAAAAATCACCGCTAGGAATGTTATGTGGCGCTACAGATAACTAGAGAGGCAGTAGTGAAAACATTTCCTTTGACAGCTTGAAGCCAATCAAGATCATCCTCAGAGCGTTCAGCCATATTGTACGGGAAAAGAAGTTTTACCAACTAAAGGAAAAATGTCCCAAATATAGTTCTCCTTATCTTTTTCATATTTAAATATAATTTGGTGTTTTAGCCAAATAAAAATATGTTTTATACTAGTACTTATGAAACCGTGTCGGTAATTGTTGTGGAACTCGAACACCAACTACAAAGTATATTCACTCGAACACGAGGCAAATCTCATCATTAATTTTTATTTAATTGATACGTCGAATGTATAGAAGTGTTTTTAAAAACGGTTTTAAATTTACAAAGATCTCTGATTTGAAGGTATGTTTTATACAGCATAACCTTTTATTTATATATTGTAATTTGTAACCAGTATACATTTGTGTTTTAGTTGACTGAGGAGGGGCAAGAATAGCTCGAAACGTGTACAAACATTAAGTACACGTATCAAGTAAATAAAAATTAATGATAAGATTTGCCTTGCTTTTGAGTGAATATACTTTGTAGTTGGTGTTCGAGTTCCACAACAATTACCGACACAGTTTCATAAGTACTAGTATAAAACATATTTTTATTTGGCTAAAACACCAAATTATATTTAAATATGAAAAAGATAAGGAGAACTATATTTGGGACATTTTTCCTTTAGTTGGTAAAACTTCTTTTCCCGTACAATATGGCTGAACGCTCTGAGGATGATCTTGATTGGCTTCAAGCTGTCAAAGGAAATGTTTTCACTACTGCCTCTCTAGTTATCTGTAGCGCCACATAACATTCCTAGCGGTGATTTTTGGAACTATTCTTTCATAGTCTAAAACGTGTGGAAATCAAATTTAATTAAGTTTCGTTCACTGTTTCTGTCTGCAAGTGATGAATAGGATTGATTCACCTTGTACTGTACATGAAGGGACTCGATTAAATCTCCCTACTATCATCTTCTAAATCCTCCTTCTAGTTTTCGCTAAGAGAGAAACTCATTTATTCATTAAATTAATTAAATATTTGAATTATTTTATTAAAAGACTAAAATGTATTAAATATATTTTTCTATTTTTCAGATTAGTTATTTTAAAATACCAAGATATGTATTATTCTTTGAAGAATATCCAAAAACAGAAAGTGGAAAAATTCAAAAATATATTTTACAAAAAGAGTGTATTAAGATATTGAAATTATAAATATACAGTATACTGTATATATCAATTTTATTATAAAACTTATTATAATCAAGAAAATATAAATTGAATAAACAGTATATTTTATAATTTTATTTTTAATTGCAAATTTCAATGTCAATATTCATGAAAATAATTACTTCACTACTTTATTATAAATGGATTGCAACAGAGGCCATCGTAAAATTAAGACTTGCTACTGATTTTTGGAAGACGCATGACAAGCCGATAGTTGGTGCAATTCGTGATGAGTAGCAAAGGAAAATTCACCCTTCATACATTTCACCCGCTCATGGACTGCACAACTTACAGTCCTTCAAAAATTCTACTATGACGTTCAGGATCGCATACACCTACAATCCCAGCATCCATCTTATAGATCTAGCTTCTCAAAATACTAACAGACNATGCATGCAAAGTCTCAGCCCGATCGGTTTAAAATTGACAAAGTTTCATACAAACTTTCATCCCCTATTTTATCCCCTTGGGGGTAGAATTGATCAAAATCCTTTCTTAGCGGATGCCTACGTCATAACATCTACCTGCATGCCAAATTTCAGCCCGATCCGTCCAGTGGTTTGGGCTGTGCGTTGGTAGATCACTAAGTCAGTCACCTTTGAGTTATATATATTTAGATTGCAAGAAAAATCATTAAAAAATATGTTTTTCGAAGTTTTGTGTTCTAAATTTCATTTTCCTGTGCTTTATTGCGATGTAGATAGGAAATTAAAGAGAAAAAAAGTATTTACTAAAGGATCATTTTACATGTTGCCTTTGTTTTAATTGCTTACTACAGAGCATTATTATGTTGGGATTAGTGGGCTATACTTGGTTGACACCGGTTGCTGTGTATTATGCCGAACCAGAGTCAAGACATAGCAACCAAAACAAGACAAAAATAAATGTGTATGTCTGTATTCAGGAATTTCCTAACAATATGACAGGTATTATATATAGTGACCTTCTGTAGTGTGATGTATGTGTGATTTTTAGTATTTATGACCTGATCCTGTATGGCAATAATGAATCCTTCCGTCTCCCCAAAGAGGCATCTCCGATCTAACCAGCTGTTTGATGCACTTTTGTCAACAAAATCCCAGGCCAGGTTATAGGAATGCCTGCCATGGCGTGCCTTTAGAGCCCACGATTGCTTAATGTTATTGTTATTAAAAACATTTTGTAGTACTCTCTTTTCTCTCTTAAAGTTTTCATTACATCGACCATAGCTTGTTTACCCCACTTTTTGTTTTTAACTATCTGAAACAAATATTAATAATAAAATATTAATTGATAGGCTTAAAATCCGAATTTAAGATAAAATCTTCCAATCTTCCACTGCTGTAAAAGTGTGTTAGTTTCAATATAGAGGAAAGAAAGTATGGCAGGACTTATATACTTTTTATTTGTTTTCATGAATTTATTGCAGAGTCAATCTAGAGGTTAGGTTACATTAGATATAGATGTTAACACCACAAGTAGTAAACACAAAACTCGAATTTGTCAACGAATAGAGATTTTTATATATTTCAAACAGCTGAATGGGACTAATCGTAATGTCACCTGTTTACCTGATAAACTATCTTAGTTACTTGGTTAATATTGAAGGTATTATAAAAGGTTCATAAATATTACTCAAATCAGACTTTTTGTTGGAAAATGTTATAACTTGTTTAATCTGTCTTATTGAGCATTAAATTCTATCTATACGGGTCATATACAGTAGATCGACAATAGTAAATGTAGACCTAACACACAAAAATAACAACAACAAAAATTAAAGGCTATTCAAAATAAAACTTGTATAACATGTTATTAAAAAAGTCAAAGCTCATAAAAATTTAAAAATTGAGGCCTTTTTTGCAAAAACAGCATATGTCAGAATACTGTTGAGAAAATTCATAAAAACCGTTTCTATTAATTAAATTGCATCGCATTGCATCTTTTGTTCTCATCGCCAAAACAGTGGGTTATTTTGAAGTTTTTGTTGTATTGTCGAAATATAGCCTTTGACAGGACCCAAGAAAAATTAAAATTTTGGTAACTGACATAGGCCTATGCTGTTCTTTCCCAGAAACTTTATTTCTGCAGTTCTTTTTGCACTTTTTGAACGTGTCATCTCTGTCTTCGCAGCCACTGCCTTTCTCTTCAAAGTCCACATATTGTTTATCACCTATAACACTTGACAGACTTTCGTAGAACTTCTTTTCTCCGCCTTCTGTAAGAAAACTGACAACTTCAAGCAGTTCACAAGTCCGGTATATGTATTGGATCTTTTTATGCTTCTGGCAGTGTCAACTCGCTAATTCTTTTGGGGAAAGAATGGGAGTAGTGAGAAAATTTAAATAATGGAGAAATAGTGGATGTAAAGTGTAGCTGTAAATGCTGCCAAGAAAAAATGTAAAACGAGAAAAAATTCGTGTGATATATAGTGTTACCACCCGTCAGGTTTTCACCCAGACAGTCCGGGAATCGACTCACTGTCCGGGTGAACTATTAATTTTGTCCGGGAATGTCGTGCGCAACCTGTCGACCTTTTTTTTATTTTTGCTTGTACGATTCGTATTCATACACATCTCCAATATCCGATAGAGCTAAGTCATTTAGGTTACTTACGTTACTCCTACCCAAGTCTCCCTAGTCCCTAACTGTAACTGATTTAGAACTGGCATGCACTGCACGTTATTCTTCGCATTGCAAAATGACATTACTCATGCCTCAGGAATTTCTGTTCGAACAAACCTCACCTGCCGTCCGGGTCAGCGATTCTAAAAAGGTGGCAACACTAGTGATATAACAGGCAAAGTTCTGTAATTTTAAAGTGATTCAGCTTTCATATGGAATAATTTCAAATCCGAATATTTTCAAATCTGCATGGAATATTTTCAAATCTTAAATTCACTTTTGCTAATGAGTTTTAATTGAGGCTTTTTTTTTGCAAAAACAACATATGCCAAAATTGGGCAAAAATGGGTTTTTCATTGCATCTGGTAACCCTAATGATGGATGTCTTGCCCATGAAATGTTATGAAACAACAGGAAATGCCAACAGAGATATTTTATGTGAAAGATTTAGAATGTTTTACAAAAAAACACGTCAGCAGACATCAAGATTTATTCACAAAAACAACAGATGTCCCCAACAGTTACTGTTTTGGTGAGAAAGATTGGCTTACAAGATGACCAACCACATTGAAATGTATTCTGGATTGAAGTAACCTCAACATCATATTGGTGGGTGTTCGTGGCCAAGAAAGAAGAGGAAAGAAAATGTTATTTCATAGGACAAAGTTCATGGAATTAGCCACACAAACCACAAAAAGAAAGAAATGGGAATTCTAATTGCGGGTACGTAAGCAACACCCATTTATCGAGTAAAAGTTCAATCTCAAACAGTAAGGATTATAAAAGTCACTGATGATGTGATTAAGAAGCTGTCAATTTCGCAACACACATTCTAGACCATACAATAACATTCTGATTGGATGCACCAGGAAATTGATCAATGAGAATACTATTAAGTTATTTCATTTTCATCAGGGATCTCTAAGGCAGCTTGAACATAAAGTAAAGTGCATATGTTCAAATCAAATATCAAATCGTCTATTTACAAACGCATAAAAATAAAATTAATAACAATATATTACAAAGACACACAGTACAATTTCATCGACTTTTATTCTATTGTCAGTTACTCTTCCATTATATCCAGTTTAAACAAATTAACTCAGAACGCAATATTTTGATAAATGCACACAAATTTTCGTTCTTCCTCGCAAGTGTGGTGACCACCAGACACGCGCTTGTACTAGCTTCAGGGATTGACTAGGTTTTTCCTTTCCAGTTATTAATAGTTCCATAAGGAAGAGTTAACGTTAATTGATTTCAACCATGAACACATTCTCTGACACTAACAGTCTGATACTGAAAATACCGATACCTCTAGCAGCAGTATGTTTCATTACAGCAATGATTTACTCAACTAATTTTCAATCAGTATAATTTCATAAAAATCCCTGTCTATAGTCAATTGTGTCTATTCCTGAATAGGTTAATTACGGTTGACTACAAGCGTTATTGTAAATCTAACTAACTTGGACTTTACATACCACCAGTAACTGTGATTTCTGAAACTATTCTCCCCCTGTGGTCTGAATATATAAAAAATTTAACGAAGTCTTGCCCATTGGCTCTCTCTGCAGAAGGTGTTGAGTAGAGTAATTGCAATTTGAATCTAAAAGTATGTTATTGAAAATAAATAATGTAATTTACCTTTTCTTTACAGAACTCTTTTACGTCCTCTCCGGTTAGTTTATGCCCTTGTTTCAACTGAATGCAAGCACAAAGTTCTTCTCCTAATCTCGAATCTGGGACACCTATCACCTAGAAAAATACGTTACATTAAGCTAGGCGCTAAGATGCAATTTTTAGTGGACCGACTGATTGATCGGCCGATAGTCATTGCGCGCTCACTATAACCAAACAGTCGACTAACCGAACTAACTCATATTTTAACTCATCATAGATTTTGCAGTCTTTTTCATAAATGGCAGATTTACTTTGTATTACATGAATGAACCTTTCAGTTCAGTCATCGTCAGTTTCAATTATTATAAAAAGTTCGCAAACATATACGTTATTAAATCATATATTCAGAATGCATATATACTTACATATACTTCTGATATTGCCGGATGAGAAAGAAGGAAGTTTTCAATTTCTTGAGGATATATATTTTCACCTCCACGAATAACCATATCTTTAATTCTTCCAGTAATAATAACGCATCCGTTCTCGTCTAAAACTCCCACGTCTCTAGGTAATAGACAATAGTTTATTATTTGTTTAATTTAAAATATTAATAATCTATCATTTATTATAGTGTGGGTGCATTGGTGTGATTCAATGGATTCTTAATTGCGAGATCAATACACAAAGATTATATATACTCGATATCAAATGTATGGGTCGATCTAACATCAAAGCAGGCGATAGTTTAGACCAGGGATGAGCAACACGCGGCCCGCGGGCCGCTTGCGGCCGGTTAAACATGTTTATGCGGCCCGCCAAGCATTTTTAAAATTGAATTTATTTTATCGACTTTCTCCCATCAATATATTGTTATAAAATTAATTATAATAAAATGGTAGTACATACTAAACCGAAACAATTTTTTGTGACGAGTTACNTGGGAAGTTTCGACATTCTCAAAGTCCCGGGACTTCGAGACTTTTCAGAATATAATTAGAAGCCAGTTCATTTTTGGCGCGATGTATCAATAAAACAGCAATTTTAGTAAAAATCAAAATTTATTGATCATAAAATCAAATCCTGCAATTTATAACGTTAATTAAAGTCTAAACAGTTCGAATGTTTAATTTTTATAATCATAGATTCATTTTTTTGGCAGTAAAATCTTAAAATTATAAAACCAACTTAGTAATCATACTAATCATTAATAATCATCACCTAGTTTCTATTCATTAGTCATATAAATAATATAATGAACTAGCAATTAGACATCTTTTCTGATTTAATAAAATAGGCATTTAAAAACATCAGAGCATTTACAGTTTGTCCGATAATCTGTTTCTGATTTTTGTAATAATGCCTCCGGACAAGAAGAACACACTCTCGTTTTCAACAGATGTCGGTTTTATTGTGTTTAAAGCTTTATAAAGTAGTTTCAAACTTTCAGTGCGTTTTCCGGTTTCTTCAAATAACTGGAACCCCTCTTTTAATGCTGCTCTTGATCTTTTTGCAAGAATTTCGGATACATTTTCTTCGATTTTTTGATTGCCTGTTTGATGAGTCGTTTCAAAGTCCATTTGACTTTGAAACGACTCATCGGGTTCGTTGTGTACTGTAGAGCTACTGGTACTGGATTCGGCGTCCATTATTTCCAAATCTGGCGTTTGGATACGAGGGATATTTTCAAAAAGTCTGTAATGCAGATCTTCCGCAATGGCAATAAGTGCAGCTTTATTCAAATTCGAAGTAAAAAAATCTGTATTTTGCGACTGTGAGCTGTGGTGGCCAGTGTGCAAATATTTTAACAAACATTTAACAGAGTAAGGTTAAAAGTCACGCGGCCTTGTAAATTACCCTCCGTTGTTTATTTGTAAACAGGAAGGAGAACAAAGGAAGCGTCACTCGGCTAACCTTTTGAAAATAAAATTTCGAAAATACAATTTTAATTTGCGTGTCTCGAGTCTTGACCCAAATGTCCCGGGACCCGAGACAATTAAATTTAGAAAAAGTCCCGGGACTTCGAGACACAAGACGCAAACCCTAACACAGTACAATTTCATTGACTTTTATTCTATTGTCAGTTACTCTTCCATTATATCCAGTTTAAACAAATTAACTCACAACGCAATATTTTGATAAATGCACACAAATTTTCGTTCTTCCCCGCAAGTATGGTGACCACCAGACACGCGCTTGTACTAGCTTCAGGGATTGACTAGGTTTTTCCTTTCCTGTTATTAATAGTTCCATAAGGAAGAGTTAACGTTAATTGATTTCAACCATGAACACATTCTCTGACACTAACAGTCTGATACTGAAAATACCGATACCTCTAGCAGCAGTATGTTTCATTACAGCAATGATTTACTCAACTGATTTTCAATCATTATAATTTCATTAAAATCCCTGTCTATAGTCAATTGTGTCTATTCCTGAATAGGTTAATTACGGTTGACTACAAGCGTTATTGTAAATCTAACTAACTTGGACTTTACATACCACCGGTAACTGTGATTTCTGAAACTATTCTCCCCCTGTGGTCTGAATATATAAAAAATTTAACGAAGTCTTGCCCATTGGCTCTCTCTGCAGAAGGTGTTGAGTAGAGTAATTGCAATTTGAATCTAAAAGTATGTTATTGAAAATAAATAATGTAATTTACCTTTTCTTTACAGAACTCTTTTACGTCCTCTCCGGTTAGTTTATGCCCTTGTTTCAACTGAATGCAAGCACAAAGTTCTTCTCCTAATCTTGAATCTGGGACACCTATCACCTAGAAAAATACGTTACATTAAGCTAGGCGCTAACATGCAATTTTTAGTGGACCGACTGATTGATCGGCCGATAGTCATTGCGCGCTCACTATAACCAAACAGTCGACTAACCGAACTAACTCATATTTTAACTCATCATAGTTTTTGCAGTCTTTTTCATAAATGGCAGATTTACTTTGTATTACATGAATGAACCTTTCAGTTCAGTCATCGTCAGTTTCAATTATTAAAAAGTTCGCAAACATATACGTTATTAAATCATATATTCAGAATGCATATATACTTACATATACTTCTGATATTGCCGGATGAGAAAGAAGGAAGTTTTCAATTTCTTGAGGATATATATTTTCACCTCCACGAATAACCATATCTTTAATTCTTCCAGTAATAATAAGGCATCCGTTCTCGTCTAAAACTCCCACGTCTCTAGGTAATAGACAATAGTTTATTATTTGTTTAATTTAAAATACCAATAATCTATCATTTACTATGGTGTGGGTGCATTGGTGTGATTTAATGGATTCTTAATTGCGAGATCAATACGCAAAGATTATATATACTCGATATCAAATGTATGGGTCGATCTAACATCAAAGCAGGCGATAGTTTAGACCAGGGATGAGCAACACGCGGCCCGCGGGCCGCTTGCGGCCGGTTAAACATGTTTATGCGGCCCGCCAAGCATTTTTAAAATTGAATTTATTTTATCGACAACAGATGTCCCCAACAGTTACTGTTTTGGTGAGAAAGATTGGCTTACAAGATGACCAACCACATTGAAATGTATTCTGGATTGAAGTAACCTCAACATCATATTGGTGGGTGTTCGTGGCCAAGAAAGAAGAGGAAAGAAAATGTTATTTCATAGGACAAAGTTCATGGAATTAGCCACACAAACCACAAAAAGAAAGAAATGGGAATTCTAATTGCGGGTACGTAAGCAACACCCATTTATCGAGTAAAAGTTCAATCTCAAACAGTAAGGATTATAAAAGTCACTGATGATGTGATTAAGAAGCTGTCAATTTCGCAACACACATTCTAGACCATACAATAACATTCTGATTGGATGCACCAGGAAATTGATCAATGAGAATACTATTAAGTTATTTCGTTTTCATCATGGATCTCTAAGGCAGCTTGAACATAAAGTAAAGTGCATATGTTCAAATCAAATATCAAATCGTCTATTTACAAACGCATAAAAATAAAATTAATAACAATATATTACAAAGACACACAGTACAATTTCATCGACTTTTATTCTATTGTCAGTTACTCTTCCATTATATCCAGTTTAAACAAATTAACTCAGAACGCAATATTTTGATAAATGCACACAAATTTTCGTTCTTCCTCGCAAGTGTGGTGACCACCAGACACGCGCTTGTACTAGCTTCAGGGATTGACTAGGTTTTTCCTTTCCAGTTATTAATAGTTCCATAAGGAAGAGTTAACGTTAATTGATTTCAACCATGAACACATTCTCTGACACTAACAGTCTGATACTGAAAATACCGATACCTCTAGCAGCAGTATGTTTCATTACAGCAATGATTTACTCAACTGATTTTCAATCATTATAATTTCATTAAAATCCCTGTCTATAGTCAATTGTGTCTATTCCTGAATAGGTTAATTACGGTTGACTACAAGCGTTATTGTAAATCTAACTAACTTGGACTTTACATACCACCGGTAACTGTGATTTCTGAAAGTATTCTCCCCCTGTGGTCTGAATATATAAAAAATTTAACGAAGTCTTGCCCATTGGCTCTCTCTGCAGAAGGTGTTGAGTAGAGTAATTGCAATTTGAATCTAAAAGTATGTTATTGAAAATAAATAATGTAATTTACCTTTTCTTTACAGAACTCTTTTACGTCCTCTCCGGTTAGTTTATGCCCTTGTTTCAACTGAATGCAAGCACAAAGTTCTTCTCCTAATCTCGAATCTGGGACACCTATCACCTAGAAAAATACGTTACATTAAGCTAGGCGCTAAGATGCAATTTTTAGTGGACCGACTGATTGATCGGCCGATAGTCATTGCGCGCTCACTATAACCAAACAGTCGACTAACCGAACTAACTCATATTTTAACTCATCATAGATTTTGCAGTCTTTTTCATAAATGGCAGATTTACTTTGTATTACATGAATGAACCTTTCAGTTCAGTCATCGTCAGTTTCAATTATTATAAAAAGTTCGCAAACATATACGTTATTAAATCATATATTCAGAATGCATATATACTTACATATACTTCTGATATTGCCGGATGAGAAAGAAGGAAGTTTTCAATTTCTTGAGGATATATATTTTCACCTCCACGAATAACCATATCTTTAATTCTTCCAGTAATAATAACGCATCCGTTCTCGTCTAAAACTCCCACGTCTCTAGGTAATAGACAATAGTTTATTATTTGTTTAATTTAAAATATTAATAATCTATCATTTATTATAGTGTGGGTGCATTGGTGTGATTCAATGGATTCTTAATTGCGAGATCAATACACAAAGATTATATATACTCGATATCAAATGTATGGGTCGATCTAACATCAAAGCAGGCGATAGTTTAGACCAGTGTTTCTTAACTATTTGGATTAACGACACGCTTTGAATTTAATAAGCTTCCTGCGACACATCATAATTTTTAAAATAAAAATGTTTAAAATTGCGACAATCATAATACATTTTTATGTATGTTTTTGTTTATTACGAAAGAAATAATCGTACCGAATATAATAGAACAAACTATGGTTTAAAAAAGTTATTTATTTAACAAAAATTATTAAAAAGGATCCTAATTCTAATGTGATAGTTTTGTTCGGGTTGTTCACATAATTTCTTTATTCGGGAACTTATTCGTTAGTTGACAAAGAAAATTTAAAATGAATAACTGTTAATTTTTTTAAAAATTGATAATACGGAAGTTAAACTTACCAAAACAAAACCTCACAATTTTACAAATATATTATAAAAATAAAAATACTATTTGAATTAATACGTAAAACTATTGTGGGTCTTAAAGCTGGTACGCCATAACATTTATAGAAGCTCCAAAGAGTCGGTAGGCCCGCACACATTTTTTAGGGTGTATGCCGATGCCGCAGATTTTGCAACAATTTACATTTCAGCGAATACCTCATTCGCTGAAATGTAAATTCATTCTCCCTTCGATCAGCTAGCGGTAAAGAGATGAAAGATAAATGAAATTTTAAAAACAGAGCTTATTCAAAATTCTAAAATATATTTAATATTTCGCGATTCGCTCAGGCACTCTCGCGACACACAAGTGTGTCGCGGCACACGGGTTGGAAAACACTGGCCCAGATGGAGGGTAGAGATTGATATACAGATTCGAACTAGCATAAAAAGTTGTAAGGCCCACTCAATATAGAAATCGAATCCGGATCACTCTATTTCAAGACTATTTTTATGCAGATGAGTTCTATAGTTTTTATTTTATCAATTTTTCCCTCCGCCCACCAGTAGTCAAGTGCACAAAACTGCTCGGAGTGAGTTGCGTTCAAGCCTCATTAACGGGTTGGAGTTTTCCGTTTTTCTTCGCATGTCTAATACCTAAATAGGGGTAAGTTTCTCATAGAAAGATCTCCTGGGATACACTCCTTTTGTCAGATCGCTCGTGTGTTGCGTTGTCTTGTTCCATTAATCAAATTTAAAAGTAAAAGTTAATTTTAATAGATATTGTTAAAAGAAGACTTACCCAGTGTGATACCATCTTGCGTTATCAAACGTTTCAGCAGTTTTCTCTTTTTCATCCCAATAACCAGAACATACGAAAGGAGAACGACATAGAATTTCACCTTTTGTATTTATAGGGACTATTCTCCCATCTGTGTCAACAATTTTTATCTACAGAAATAATACTCTAATTGTGATTAGCATTTAATTATAATTTCTTAACAATAATAATAAATTTTTCAAATAATACTTCTGTGTATTCAAAAATTCTTCCTGCACTTGGAAATTTCATTTTGCTGTCTATGGAAACCATGCCAGATATTTCTGTGCTACCATATACATTCTGACAAATAAATTTCTGTTAAAAATTAATTTTATAATTTTTACTCATTTTTCTTATATTATTCAACATCACTTACGTAAATCTTTACTTTACACTTGTCCCTTAAAACATTTATCAAATTTTCATGAACTGGAGCGGCTCCAACTATAACTATTATTAAAGTTTTAAAAATTTATTTTATATAGATTATATCTGTTTACAAAAAAATTATCTTTTTAATAGTGACAGAAATAATATTTTTAAAATTCTACCACTAGAAATCTTATAGTTTTCATATAGTACTTTAAATAATTGCAAAAACAGCATATGTCAAAATACATACTGAGAAAATTGATAAAAAACATTTCTATTAAATTGCATTGCACATAGACATCTTTTGCTCCCACCTGCTAAAACATTCAGTTATTCTGAAGTTTTCGGTGTATTCAGGGCGTTTGAAAGGACGCAAGAAAAATTTAAGTTTTGGTAACTGACATATGCTGTTCTTCTCAGGAACTTTATTTCTGCAGTTCTTTTTACATGAAAAAGTTTGCATATATCATTTTCAAGTGCTCGCAGTCATTGCTGTTGTCTTCCTTTTCAATGTCCACTTATTTATCACTTGCTACACTTGACAGACTTTCGTAGAATTTCTTATTCTCCGCCTTCTGTGGGAAAGCTGACAGCTTCAGGCAGTTTACACAAATTTCTTATCCAGTGTAGATGTTGGATCTTTGTAGGCTTGTGGCAGTCAATTCATTGATTCAATTACTTATGCTTCTAATCAGAATATTTTTGTATGGCACAGAATATATATCACGAATTTGAATAGCCTCTTTATATAAACTTATTTCTAACAAGCAGCAACAAACTTCACACTAATTTGTTATAATTAAACAAGTAAATTTCATATTAATAAAGTAAATGGAACCATTATGATCATTATTTTATAGATGTTTGTATCGTTTAAAAAATCTATGATAGTTCGCGGGATTCAAAATTGTGAGTTTAGTGGTCCGTGAGGTCAGAAAGATTAGCGACCAATGTAATAGAGAAATCAAAAATAATTTTATATAAAAAGCTATAATTACCTCTTTATTATTAGATCCAATGTATTCCATGTGCTCTCTAAATGCCAATTCTCGCTTTAATAAAATATTCTTTACTCTATAAATCATAACCACTTAGTCAAATAGCTCTCTACGAGTGGAATCAGAGACAGTCCTGCTAGGTGTGCGGTGCGTGCTTGCACGCGGGCTGCCAAATTTGTTAAACTTAATAGTCATTTTTTCTCTAACTAATTCGTTTTAGGTCCAGATGTCCACGGAAATTTCCAAAATTTACAAATTTTCGGTCACTCTCATTCAACTGGAAAAATTTTCTGTCTTTATTATCTAATATTACGAAGAAATCGGTTTCCAATGTACTCGGCTAGAGATTGGTTCGGTTAAGCTTTTAAGTAATATTCCGGCTCTTTTGTCAGGGTTTATTTATGTCCTCAATACCCTAATCGCTTAATTATTTAATTACTAGCTAAACCGGGTGAGGTTGGTGCTTCGTAAAGCGCATGGGCGAATCTGGATGTTTGGAGGCTGACAATATAGCGCTTCCACTCCGCCACTAATATTCGAATATACAATAGCAATCTTATCTTTTTTTCACGTGTAGTATAGAAATTTGTAATAAGATACATAATGCGGTTATAATAAAATAGTGTGCCATTATATTCATATAATTAAAATTAATATGTATTTATTTTTTAGAAAACACAAGGAAAGCGGCGCATCCACCGCTTCTAATGACGGCACGCCACTGACATTTATAAAAGCTCCAAAGAGTCGGTAGGCCCGCACACATTTTTTAGGGTGTATGCCGATGCCGCAAATTTTGCAACAATTTACATTTCAGCGAATACCTCATTCTCCCTTCGATCGGCCAGCGGTAAAGAGATGAAAGATAAATGAAATTTTAAAAACAGAGCTTATTCAAAATTCTAAAATATATTTAATATTTCGCGATTCGCTCAGGCACTCTCGCGACACACAAGTGTGTCGCGGCACACGGGTTGGAAAACACTGGCCCAGATGGAGGGTAGAGATTGATATACAGATTCGAACTAGCATAAAAAGTTGTAAGGCCCACTCAATATAGAAATCGAATCCGGATCACTCTATTTCAAGACTATTTTTATGCAGATGAGTTCTATAGTTTTTATTTTATCAATTTTTCCCTCCGCCCACCAGTAGTCAAGTGCACAAAACTGCTCGGAGTGAGTTGCGTTCAAGCCTCATTAACGGGTTGGAGTTTTCCGTTTTTCTTCGCATGTCTAATACCTAAATAGGGGTAAGTTTCTCATAGAAAGATCTCCTGGGATACACTCCTTTTGTCAGATCGCTCGTGTGTTGCGTTGTCTTGTTCCATTAATCAAATTTAAAAGTAAAAGTTAATTTTAATAGATATTGTTAAAAGAAGACTTACCCAGTGTGATACCATCTTGCGTTATCAAACGTTTCAGCAGTTTTCTCTTTTTCATCCCAATAACCAGAACATACGAAAGGAGAACGACATAGAATTTCACCTTTTGTATTTATAGGGACTATTCTCCCATCTGTGTCAACAATTTTTATCTACAGAAATAATACTCTAATTGTGATTAGCATTTAATTATAATTTCTTAACAATAATAATAAATTTTTCAAATAATACTTCTGTGTATTCAAAAATTCTTCCTGCACTTGGAAATTTCATTTTGCTGTCTATGGAAACCATGCCAGATATTTCTGTGCTACCATATACATTCTGACAAATAAATTTCTGTTAAAAATTAATTTTATAATTTTTACTCATTTTTCTTATATTATTCAACATCACTTACGTAAATCTTTACTTTACACTTGTCCCTTAAAACATTTATCAAATTTTCATGAACTGGAGCGGCTCCAACTATAACTATTATTAAAGTTTTAAAAATTTATTTTATATAGATTATATCTGTTTACAAAAAAATTATCTTTTTAATAGTGACAGAAATAATATTTTTAAAATTCTACCACTAGAAATCTTATAGTTTTCATATAGTACTTTAAATAATTGCAAAAACAGCATATGTCAAAATACATACTGAGAAAATTGATAAAAAACATTTCTATTAAATTGCATTGCACATAGACATCTTTTGCTCCCACCTGCTAAAACATTCAGTTATTCTGAAGTTTTCGGTGTATTCAGGGCGTTTGAAAGGACGCAAGAAAAATTTAAGTTTTGGTAACTGACATATGCTGTTCTTCTCAGGAACTTTATTTCTGCAGTTCTTTTTACATGAAAAAGTTTGCATATATCATTTTCAAGTGCTCGCAGTCATTGCTGTTGTCTTCCTTTTCAATGTCCACTTATTTATCACTTGCTACACTTGACAGACTTTCGTAGAATTTCTTATTCTCCGCCTTCTGTGGGAAAGCTGACAGCTTCAGGCAGTTTACACAAATTTCTTATCCAGTGTAGATGTTGGATCTTTGTAGGCTTGTGGCAGTCAATTCATTGATTCAATTACTTATGCTTCTAATCAGAATATTTTTGTATGGCACAGAATATATATCACGAATTTGAATAGCCTCTTTATATAAACTTATTTCTAACAAGCAGCAACAAACTTCACACTAATTTGTTATAATTAAACAAGTAAATTTCATATTAATAAAGTAAATGGAACCATTATGATCATTATTTTATAGATGTTTGTATCGTTTAAAAAATCTATGATAGTTCGCGGGATTCAAAATTGTGAGTTTAGTGGTCCGTGAGGTCAGAAAGATTAGCGACCAATGTAATAGAGAAATCAAAAATAATTTTATATAAAAAGCTGTTATTTCTATGTTTCAATATCTTCTTGTAATGTTATTCTATTTAATATTTTCTTTAATTTCACATGATGCTGGAACACATGTAAATCGACGGAAATTAAAAAATAGCCTACATTTTTTCCAGAGCTATCCTGAATGCATCCATAAAGTTTCGCAAAAATCGGTTTTGCCTTTCTCACCTCTTGATACTCGAATAAACGGATAGACAATTGAATTCAATTATAGACTATACTGATGTACTTATACTTATGACGGCATGCAGATGTCGAGACCTTAGTACCTCTTCTGTAATAACTTCACCAACAGTAAAGAATAAAAGTGAAATGTTTTCTTTAATTAAGTAGAGAGAATAATGGCATACCTCCATGTTGGAGGTAAAATTAAATTGAATGCAATGTAATTAAATAACCCAATAAAATTTTCAGTTTAAAAATCATAATTTAAAAAATTATTATAAAAAATCGCAGTTTAAAAATAATGATTTTTCAACTGAGATTTTTTAAAATTTAAATGTCATATTTAATTAAAATATCTTAGAATTGTGTATTACAAATATGTGAAATTAAAAACAGTGATATCTTTCTCATTATTGAGTAGATTTTCATCAAAGTTCTAGTTTCAAAATACAGTCGCAGACTAGTAGTTTAAGTTTCAATTGAGAATACCATTATGGTGATGATGTATTTTAACTGAAGAACTGAAAAATAAAAGTTTTATTAAATATTTGACATAGAATATTTTAAATATCTTTACTTTTTTTTAAACGTTCAGAAATTTACTCAAAGTACCTCTACTCGACTCATGTAGCAGATCGGCCATTTTGAAGGTATCCACGTGACCTAAAGTAGCGTCCTAAATGCCGTAGCGTAGCGTAGTGGGGGAGGCAGGGGCGGCCCGCCCCGGGCGGCACTTTTTAGGGGGCGGCAAAATTTCACAATAAATAATAATAATATCTTGTAAGAATTTCAACCATTTTCTTTCATATTTTCGTCCACCTACGACTCGGACCGATTGAAATGAGCACGGAATAGTGTTACCATCCATCCGAATAGTCCGGGAATCAACTCGCCGTCCGGGGATATCGTGCGCGACCTGTTAGCCCTTTTTTTATTTATTTTTTATTTTTTCNTAATAAATTTTTCAAATAATACTTCTGTGTATTCAAAAATTCTTCCTGCACTTGGAAATTTCATTTTGCTGTCTATGGAAACCATGCCAGATATTTCTGTGCTACCATATACATTCTGACAAATAAATTTCTGTTAAAAATTAATTTTATAATTTTTACTCATTTTTCTTATATTATTCAACATCACTTACGTAAATCTTTACTTTACACTTGTCCCTTAAAGCATTTATCAAATTTTCATGAACTGGAGCGGCTCCAACTATAACTATTATTAAAGTTTTAAAAATTTATTTTATCTAGATTATATCTGTTTACAAAAAAATTATCTTTTTAATAGTGACAGAAATAATATTTTTAAAATTCTACCACTAGAAATCTTATAGTTTTCATATAGTACTTTAAATAATTGCAAAAACAGCATATGTCAAAATACATACTGAGAAAATTGATAAAAAACATTTCTATTAAATTGCATTGCACATAGACATCTTTTGCTCCCACCTGCTAAAACATTCAGTTATTCTGAAGTTTTCGGTGTATTCAGGGCGTTTGAAAGGACGCAAGAAAAATTTAAGTTTTGGTAACTGACATATGCTGTTCTTCTCAGGAACTTTATTTCTGCAGTTCTTTTTACATGAAAAAGTTTGCATATATCATTTTCAAGTGCTCGCAGTCATTGCTGTTGTCTTCCTTTTCAATGTCCACTTATTTATCACTTGCTACACTTGACAGACTTTCGTAGAATTTCTTATTCTCCGCCTTCTGTGGGAAAGCTGACAGCTTCAGGCAGTTTACACAAATTTCTTATCCAGTGTAGATGTTGGATCTTTGTAGGCTTGTGGCAGTCAATTCATTGATTCAATTACTTATGCTTCTAATCAGAATATTTTTGTATGGCACAGAATATATATCACGAATTTGAATAGCCTCTTTATATAAACTTATTTCTAACAAGCAGCAACAAACTTCACACTAATTTGTTATAATTAAACAAGTAAATTTCATATTAATAAAGTAAATGGAACCTTTATGATCATTATTTTATAGATGTTTGTATCGTTTAAAAAATCTATGATAGTTCGCGGGATTCAAAATTGTGAGTTTAGTGGTCCGTGAGGTCAGAAAGATTAGCGACCAATGTAATAGAGAAATCAAAAATAATTTTATATAAAAAGCTGTTATTTCTATGTTTCAATATCTTCTTGTAATGTTATTCTATTTAATATTTTCTTTAATTTCACATGATGCTGGAACACATGTAAATCGACGGAAATTAAAAAATAGCCTACATTTTTTCCAGAGCTATCCTGAATGCATCCATAAAGTTTCGCAAAAATCGGTTTTGCCTTTCTCACCTCTTGATACTCGAATAAACGGATAGACAATTGAATTCAATTATAGACTATACTGATGTACTTATACTTATGACGGCATGCAGATGTCGAGACCTTAGTACCTCTTCTGTAATAACTTCACCAACAGTAAAGAATAAAAGTGAAATGTTTTCTTTAATTAAGTAGAGAGAATAATGGCATACCTCCATGTTGGAGGTAAAATTAAATTGAATGCAATGTAATTAAATAACCCAATAAAATTTTCAGTTTAAAAATCATAATTTAAAAAATTATTATAAAAAATCGCAGTTTAAAAATAATGATTTTTCAACTGAGATTTTTTAAAATTTAAATGTCATATTTAATTAAAATATCTTAGAATTGTGTATTACAAATATGTGAAATTAAAAACAGTGATATCTTTCTCATTATTGAGTAGATTTTCATCAAAGTTCTAGTTTCAAAATACAGTCGCAGACTAGTAGTTTAAGTTTCAATTGAGAATACCATTATGGCGATGATGTATTTTAACTGAAGAACTGAAAAATAAAAGTTTTATTAAATATTTGACATAGAATATTTTAAATATCTTTACTTTTTCTTAAACGTTCAGAAATTTACTCAAAGTACCTCTACTCGACTCATGTAGCAGATCGGCCATTTTGAAGGTATCCACGTGACCTAAAGTAGCGTCCTAAATGCCGTAGCGTAGCGTAGTGGGGGAGGCAGGGGCGGCCCGCCCCGGGCGGCACTTTTTAGGGGGCGGCAAAATTTCACAATAAATAATAATAATATCTTGTAAGAATTTCAACCATTTTCTTTCATATTTTCGTCCACCTACGACTCGGACCGATTGAAATGAGCACGGAATAGTGTTACCATCCATCCGAATAGTCCGGGAATCAACTCGCCGTCCGGGGATATCGTGCGCGACCTGTTAGCCCTTTTTTTATTTTTTTTTTATTTTTTCTTTTTTGCTTGTACGATTTATTCGTATATATATACACCTCCAATATCCAATACAGCTAGGTCACTTGCGTTACTCCTATCCAAGTCTCCCTAGTCGCTAACTGTAACTGATTTAGAACCAGATGCACTGCACATTATTCTTCGCATTGCAAAATGACATACGCATGCGTCAGGAACTTCTATTCGAACAAACCTCACCTGCCGTACGGGTCAGCGATTTTAATAAGGTGGCAACACTAGCACGGAATTTTTCATTACTTATTCTGTGACGAAACTGAATTTTAGTCTTTTAAATTGAGATACCTATATAAGGGGGGCGAAATTTTCCTCCGCCTCGGGCGGCTGACACCCACGCTACGCCACTGCTTAAATGGCTAATTTACTTCTCCATAGAAAAGAATCGCTGCCATTACTCTCTCTACTAACAGGAACTCAAGCCGTGTAATACTGTAAACTCCACCCAATCGGATGACATAAAGATCGGATCTGATGCAGATGATCAATTATCTAGAACAGACCAGAGCTTGAAAAATTTATGGGGTTTTTATCGCCCAGATATGATCCGGGTTTTCAGAACGATAGGCTGACTCCATAACTGTCTAAGCATCCAAGTGGCTCAAATTTAAATTATATAATTATTTTTCAAAAAATACACTCTCATTTAATTTAAAAATTAGAAAAACAAAAACTAGCGTAATTCGTCAAAAAGTTCACGAATTTTACTTAAATGAGATGCAATAATCTATATTACACATTAAAACATATTACCTTCTTTCCAACTGTTAAGATCATAATTCCCTTTAGAGATGTGGATTAGCATATCGACAAACATAGTTGGTGTTCCATATACCATTGTGCACCTAATGAAAACGTTTACAAATTTAAATGACGTAAGACCAAATCAATTCTTTTAATATTTTAATTACCTTTCTTCCTCTATGCTTTTAAGCGAAGATGGAGCATGAAAATGTCCTGATGGATAAACAGCTGTGCCATTACATAACAATGTTAACAGTGTTCCTCCCGATAAACCAAATATGTGGAAAAGTGGAACTTGAACGCAAATTATGGGTTTCTGAGAAAATGTAATAAATCATGACTTAATTAACTGTATTAATTACTAAAAGTATTAAAATTCAAAACGTCAAACAATTTTTATACATAGTACTTAATTGCTTATTGTTCTCTCTTTTAGTTGGTTCTTTGGAATTAATCTTACATACAAGAACGATGGAAAAAGTAAAATAAATAATATTATAAAGTGTTCCTGTATGATGTTCTTCGTAGCAATTTTGTGCTTAATTCCAAATAACACAATTTTTATACAAATAATTCTGAGAATTCTTAAATATTTGAATGCCAGTAGTGGAGTAGAAAAAATCGCGGGTTCGTGTCTCACTAATGGGCCATGTAACGTTTTCCGGATTTTCTTTACATGTCTAATACGTAAATAGGAGCCATTTTTTGTAGAAAGTCCTCTCGGAAGTCACTCAGTTTGCAAATCTTTAATTAGAGAATTTTCTCTAAAACTAAATTTAAGAAAATTGTTCAGATATCTGAAGTAAACCTGAGGTCAAGACTAAAACAAAATTTAAATTAATAAGCGAAACTGGAAAAAATAAGTTATTATTAGTTGATTAATTGTTAACGCGTAAATCTGTTTAAGATTATATGATCTCAGCTTTTATTTTTATGAAAAACCTGACACAATGGAAAAACCAATGTAAATGAGGAATAAACAAGACAATGGAGAGAGAAGCAAGCAGAGACCAAAACAAAAACACGGAAATTTTAATAATTTAGTTTTTACATAAAAAACTCTATTTCTTTTGTTTTATTGGTTTTATTTATATGGTTTTATGAAGATTTATGATTATCTCAGGCTTCATCTCATTATCTCATTATGGAGATGTGCTTATCGTAATACTCGTACTACACTGGAATGATGCTAAAACAAGAAAAACCAGCATGAATTTAATAAACGTATTTTAAAAGAAAAGCTATTTTGTTCCATACAGCCAAACAGAGTATTCATAAAAGATTATCGAAGTTTTATGCTTTTGTTTGTTTCTCAAACACAAATAAGTGTCACAAATTACAACACTTTGCGTTTTACCATCTTTATTCAGTTGATAGGCGTATTGTTACAGGTTTCGGGCTAGTTCTGCCCCTCATCAGTCAACTAAAGTAATAAAAGAAGCATACATAAAATATAACATCATACAGAAAGGATTTTTTTTTATAAAAAAGAACATTTGTAGATAAATAAATTATTTCTTTATTTCTTATATTTTTTTAAAAATACAAGTATACAGTGGAACCTCGGTATACGTCTACTTTAGAATACGTCCAATTCGGAATACGTCCTGTTTGGACGAAACAAATTTTACTCGGTATACGACTTTTGTTCGGTATACGACTTAATTCAATTATAAGCGCCATCTATGAACAAGTAGCACTATCGGTGTACTAGACCAGATTAGACGTTCGCGATGCCACGGTTTATAACTTTGTTAAATTTCTTCTGATTTTAATTTGTAAGTAACATTTTATTATTTTTATTAATCATGAATTGCAAAAAGGCAACAGAAAAATAAAAAAATGACAATGGAACTGAAAAAAGAGATTGTTGAGAAATATGAAGGTGGCACGCGTGTTCGAGATTTAACTGTTGCATTCTGTATTCCGAGAACGACGATATCGACAATCGTGAAAAATAAAGACATTATAAAATCTGCTAACGTTGCGAATGGGGTTAAATCAATTTCTAAACAGAGATCGAAGACATTAGATCGTGTCGAGAAATTACTTTTGCTTTGGATAACTGAAAAACAGTGCGCTGGCGACAGCGTATCGAAAGAAATTATTTGCGAGAAAGCTAAAAGGATACATGCTGATCTCATGAAAAATCAAGCAGGAACTAGCGAGGAAAGCGAGGTGTTTAAAGCCAGCCATTTTTTTACATGAGAACAGATTAATCATTTTTACATTACTTCTTATGGAAATGGTTGGTTTGGTATACGTCCTATTCGGTATAAGTCCAAACACTAGGAACGGATTAAGGTCGTATACCGAGGTTCCACTGTACTTGTTTTTTAAAAAAAATATTAAAAATGCTGTACTACATGTACAGTATATGGGTAAACAATTTTCAAGTCTGTTGACATCCAAAGGTATGTTTCATGAAATAATTTATTTATCTACAAATGTTCTTTTTTATAAAAAAAAACTTTCTATATGATGTTATATTTTATGTATGCTCTTTTTTATTACTTTAGTTGACTGATGAGGGGCAGAACTAGCCCGAAACTTGTAACAATACGCGTATCAACTGAATAAAGATGGTAAAACGCCAAATGTTGTAATTTGTGACACTTATTTGTGTTTGAGAAACGAAGAAATTATACGACACGGGTTTCAAATTATAAGAAAAGTTTTATTGTTGTATACATTTCTTTTAGATTTGATATGAACTAACAAAGTTTGCATGAAATAAAAGAGCAACTCAAAAAGCTTTTACCTAAGACATCACGTGTGCCCACATCTAAATGTCAGCACCCTTCACAACGTAACACATTCTGGTTAGCACGTCTAAAAATTGTTGCATAAAAATTACAAATTACAAGCCATTAGTTACAAGCCAAGAGTTTTAATACTAACGAGTAAGTACCAAATACACGTACTTGTTGCTTCTTACTGATTATAAGTTACAACTACAAGTGTTTTATGCTGATGTGATAGATTCAACGACCATAACAATCATAGGTCTTAACTCAGGCAGGTTAACAGGTAGCAATGACACGTACAGGTGACTGACCCTATCACACGCTTTTGATGGCTGTTTAATTTGTTGAAAAAACAAATGATTCTTTCAAATCAGGGTTTCTGACACCACCTAGTCAATTACGCGGCCTAGGACGCGAATGGGATTTTATGGCTAATTTTCGGATTTTAGATCCGCGGATAAGCCGATGGAGTTAGGCAAAACACAGTCAATTAATTTAATTGACCAAAATTAATTTATTAACAAAATTTAAAATAAAATCATAAGACGAAAAATACGCAAACCATAGATATATGGTTTGCGTATTTTGCTGGAATAAAGACATATCAACTATATCTTAGAGTTCCTTTTTGTAAAAGGAATCAAAATCTGATCTATTAGGTTAAAATTAACATTTTCTGTTTGAGAGAGAGTTTACATAAGTACATAACTTATTACCTCGGTATTTCATTTTTCTCGGCTTGAGATTTTAGGATCAACTGTTTCCTTAATTGTCGATCTAAAGATCAAATTTGACAGAAGGCGGAAAAATGGAGTAGCGGGAACAAGGATATGAAGTCATTTCTTTGCACAACTCCTTTGAGTCTTCCGCGCTTCTTCTATCGGAGTTGACCTTATTTATTTAATTTCAATTGTCCAATTATTGGGGACATTTTGGATCACCTGAAGAGAAAAGCAACAAAGATCTTCTATGTTGAATTGGTATCAAATTTAACATCTCTTTTCAGGCACTTCCTTTAAAATAAAAGAAAGTCCCGCTGTGATTCACAACACAAAAAATAGTCTTTTAGTTAAATTACAGTTGACCCCTCCTATAACGTGGGNTACATTTATGATGAAATTGTTCTTTAATGATGCATCCTTGTGCTATAATACAGTGTTAAACTTTTATTTTTTCACTGCCATTCCACATCCAGAATTTGTTTACTGTTGAATGCCAGCTTTAAAAGTGTAATATTTTTGGAGCAGAGTATAGGTTATACGTTACAGTTCTTTTATAGCTCTGAAAGCAGTGTAGAATAATGCTTATCTAAAATATTTTATAAAAAGTGAATAAAAATATTCAATTTATGAAAGATTTTATAGCTTTTATGAGGTGTAAAATAAAAGAATATTGAGAGAAATTAATTATTATTATTTTTTTTACGAATAACAATTTTAATTTCACAATTTGTTACAACTTATGAATAAATTGTATAATTAATGCAGATATTTTATAATTATTACCAAAACACAAACAAATTATTTAAAGTATATACTTGCAATAATAACTTTAAATTCAAAAGATAAAACTTTTGAATTATATACTTTCAAAAGTTATTATTAAAAGTATTCAATAATACTTTCAATAAAAGTTTTAAAAATTTTTAATGAAAGTTTTTTAATAAAAATCTTTTATTTTTTTATTAAAAAGAATTACAAAATAGAATTATTAAAAATATAATATTAGAAGTATTTTATAAGACTATTCATTTTGCTGCTTGCTTACATCACTTTAATTGTTTAAGTTTAATCTCACAATACATGAAACGTTGTACACAAACAGTTATTTATTTATTTATTTAATATTATTTACAGTAGGAAATGTCTATGCAATGGATTTATTCTCACATTAAAAATAAAACAAATATTGAATTAAAAGAAACGGCAAAATAATTAAAACTTTACAAAAAAGGTAAAAAGTAGTGTACAATAAATTACACATTAGAAAAAATGGCAAGACTTAAGAATTATGCAATAATCATGAATAAGCATTTATAAAAAAATAAAAATCAATGTGGAGAAAATACTCAAAATCACCAATATTTTGGGAAATGAGGTAGAAAGATCTTTCCTGTATTGATAATGTAAAACAAGTATATAGGTTGATGTTAAATTTCAAATGTTGAGGGAGGAAACTCTCAGACGAAGCCAATCTGACTGCATATAGCCATTGTAGTATTTTACCATTTACACTTTTATGTTATGTCGATTTTTTCAGATTATTAATTATTAAAAAATTTGCACTTTAAAGAAATTTTATTTAAAAATCTTTAATACTCATTTTTCAACATAATATTTATACATAACTTTTCTGTTATCAAATTGTTAGGTTATAAGTTTGAAATTTGAATGATGTTTTAAGATACTTATACTTGTAAAGTTTCTTATTTCTAAATATTTACAAACATTTTCAACATTTTCTTAATTATAAGATTATATTAATTCTGACAACTTTTTAATTCTTATTTGTACTGTATTTCTTTTGGTTTCCTTAAAAAATATTAACCCACTGATTAGTTTATTAATTTACAATAAAATATAACAGTTAATATATTGCATCCAAATCAAATTGTCATCAAAAGATTTTCATTAACAATGAACTGAAATGTTGAGGTTGGTCTATTTCATGAATTATATCAAAATAAAAATATTGTTTGCTTGTTTAATTTGAACTCACAATGATCTGATGATGAAATGAAGTCCCATTAAATTTGACTCCTATACTTTATATGACATTTTTTGCAATTTCCTTTGATTCTCCACGAAGTCAGTAAACTTACAACAAAATTATAAATTTATCGATTCAGTAATATCAGTATTAAGTATAAAATCTTCGTTGGATTGTGTTTACATGGGCGATCTGCGAAGGGGGATGCCACCAGGGAGGTCTTTTATGGGAAACTGGTTCTCGGTTTAGGTGTCACACACGAACCCTCACCAATCACCAATTTGAAAAACAAGTTTCTGTTACTTTTATTTTTATCTTAATTTTTTATTTAATTTGAGCCATAAATAAAGTTTACCTTTTCAAAAAATCCAAGAACTTTACAAGACATTATACCTTGATTTAACATCTGAAAATGTGTTAGAACGGCTCCTTTCGGCAAACCCGTCGTTCCCTAGTAAATATAAAGAATAAATTAATTGAAATAACGAAAATTAATAATAAATTAATTCTAATGTTATCTTATTGGTGATTGTAATTATTTTATAACAAAATTGATTCAAATTAATGTTCACTTTTACTGGAGATAGTCTCAACCCTTTCAGGCAGAGTAGCTTGGAAGAAAGGGATGAAAAGTACATCTTGTTTGACTCAAAGGGGTACTTTGAGTCAAACAAGACTCAAAGTACCCCTTACTACTCTTTCTTTGCGCTGAGCAGCCTCAAAGAAATGGCATAGTCTATCACTTGAAGATGAAATAAAGTTACTGTATTGGTAAAAATACAGTAATTTAATTTAGTTTTTGCACCAAATTACGCATAAATTGTACAGTACATAGGCAGGCCACTAACGATTTGTAAATTCCATAGACACAAAATGTAAGCCTATTTACCACTTACAAAGAATCGTTCAAAAATTATATCAGCAGAAATTTGCCATATTTGATCTTCTTTCCCATAATCCCAGTCAACAAAAATCAAGGTATCTCTTTCCCCTAATTGTCATCAGGTCAGATGTTTAAACCATTCGCAAACACACGCGGATTATTTTCAATCGATTTTGTAAGAAATAAATGATGAGTGCAATCATACGTCATCGAAGACTTACTCCTTCATAGTCAGCAATGGTCAAATACAACAGAATCCAGAATCCCTTCCCTATAAACTGCTGACGTGTTATTTGAATCGTCCGTAAGTGATGTGTCAAATATGTTCGCTGGCCGTATTTCGCCTAGAACCGTATTTTGGACACTACTACAATAAATATATAATGCCATGTAGAAACGTTAAAGTCGTAAAAGAAATATGGCTACTAGTTTAGTAATAACAACAATTCTTATAATTTTTTGAGTTTTATCACAATTCGGGATGTTTTCTTACATGAATATTTATAGAATTATAAATATTTCTAATTCTGTTGTGATATGTGGCGTCTTCTTTTCCGTCAAATTGTTTTAATAATATGACGTTTCGATGACGTTCGCAGACAATCCCTCTCATTAGCATGTATCGTGCGCAGAAACAAAGAAGTTGAGCAGTGTAGAACTCTGTTTTCAGCCCTATTTTGGTCGTAAAAATAATTTGCTTTTTCTGCCACAAAGTGCATTTTTATATTTAGAAAACGTTCAGTGTGTTTAACTCTGTATTTATTATTGTAAGTCTAATATTTTGAAAACAATTAAGTTTAAGTTTATAAGAAAACTAAAAAGCTCTACGAATTTAATTAATGTTTTAAAGTTGTTTTAATTTGTTATAACGATACATACTGACGTAAATAAAATGCAGCCAGGATCATCCATCTGTACACTTTTCATCCTCTCATTCAACAGTTTCTTATTATCTGTCCCATTATTTTTCTTTATATCCTTAAAAGAATAGGTTCCTCTATATAAAAATAAGTAAATAAAAATTAAGTCATCTATATTTCTTTTTTTATAAAAAAATGACAGATTAGTTAAACTGGAGAACCCTGTGTNCCAGAATACGGCCCCAGGTCTATGTATTTCCATCTTTGGGCAAAGAAGACTTTATCGAAGAAGACAAAGCAAAGAAGTCGAGTCAAAAGTATATTTCTATTCTACATGTATTTATAGGGTAAAATATTACATGATTCTTAACGGATTCTTTACATATAGCTAATTACTTGGGAGAGCTCCTAGCCTACTCATCCGTTCCATCTTGCCTTTATCTCTGCTCATTCTTTATTTAAGTAGCGCGCTCTGATCTTTTATTGGTTAGGATGTCCTATTTAAATAAGAGCGCCAATCGTTTCACACATATTGCAAGATGTGTTGCGAGAGCATTACAGTTTGACTTGAGTATGTGATCTAACCTTCAAACAGATAAGTTACTTGATTTGTACAGTACATAAGCATTACGTGGTCAGGACTACATGTGAGTCCATTCCGTAGATATGGGTCTGTGGAATAGATTCCCAAATTTAGCTTGTGATAATAAAAAAATTCCTTGATCTTTTCTTTCAGGTTTTTCTCATCTATAAGTCTGTGAAATTTGACCAGAATCATTTCTGAAAAACCCTGAATATAGGACTAAATGGGTTATAGTGTTAGTCCTTTAAAGAGTCAATAGAAAACAGCACATAATTTGCTTTCATATTTCGTTGTATCTTTATATTAGTTTTTCAAAACCGCAATGCAGCGTAATAATCAACACTTGGCATAACTCATTCATTTATTTCAGTTTTTGTTGTTTCACAACAAAAACTTGAATAAATGAATGAGTTATATCAAGTGTTGATTATTACTCTGCATTGCGGTTTTGAAAAACTAATAATAAGCACATAATTTACAGTATTTTAATATAGGATTGAACTTTTTTTTGTTTTTGGTTTCGATTATGCTATTTATAACATTATTCCTAGATTCGAAGTCAATGGAGCGATGTAAAAACTAAACATGAATATTTCAACAATTCTTGAATCTATACGTAAGAGTGTTCGTAAGTTAATCATAAAAACAAGCTTTCTTCAAGTTGACATTACCGCACGTAAATAATCGAGAGTTATAATTCGCCTATTTTTAAATAAAATAGAACATATTGTAAAAAATAATAAAATAAATATTGTAACGAAAGCAAACAATTCTTCATATCATTTTACACACTATTAATTAATGAAATGTGTTTTACAAAGCATGTTAATTAAACAGACGTTGAATGAAACAAAAAAATACTGTAAATATATTTTTTTTTTCAAACGCCAGTTCTGACAGTAAATTAATGCGAAAACATTATAAATTTGTCTATCTATTATTTCTGAAGCTAACTTATTTTCCTACATAAATGCAGACGCCGTAGAATAACTCCTCACGTACATTTTCTCGATAAATATCTTTATGCTTTTACCAAAACTTTATAGAATGTATCTACCAATACAACATACCCCAGTCAATATTTATAAAAGAAAAACTTACATGTATATCTCAAAAATTTAATGCAACACCTTTAACAAAACAAAATGCGAACAAAGTCTACAGTTACATTTAAAATACAATTCATAAAACATTAGAATAACATCTAGACGTTTTAAAAACTGCCAGAAATGTCAAGGAAGGTACTGTGCATTTCGAATGTAGCAGGAACTGATGAAATCATCACAGAATCATAGCTACTGTAAAACATTGTTTTTCGTGCATTTATGTACTATATTTTGTATTTAACTCTTGTACAATGAACTATAAAAAGTTGGTTTGGTTTAATGGAATACAGCAATTCAACAGATGGACAATATGCTAAAGGGATGCCTCCCGGCAGGACTTTCAGCAGGAAACAGGCCCCCATTTAGATCTTACACATGTAGAAAACCCGAAAATCCCTACGTGGCCAGCCACTAGTCAGGCTCGAACCCATCACCAATGTTCTAGTGGTATCCTTTGACTACTAGTGGGCGAGAAAGCTGATCATAGTTGCATGCGTATTGAAGATGCCAGTTACCACACTATTTACTATAATAAAAAATTTGAAAAAAAATGTAGCTTATCTTATCTCATTCTTAACAAGTTATAAAAATTCCCGAGTTAATAAAGAGAATAACTTATATATATATATATATATATATTTTATACATTACACTGGTATATATTAATATTTGAAATCTATAGCATTTTCGTGTTATAAACGAAGTCAACAACAGAGTTTTATAGCGAGAAAATATCTTGGTTGAAATATCTGCGGAAAAATAAATCAATTGAAATGACAAAAATAACTATATTTTATTTTAAATCATTCGAATCACGTATTATTCGGACAACAACAGCTTGTTATATGAATAATATAATCGATTTTTGAAAGTTCTATCCACTGGAAGAAAAAAAGAACAATTCAATATATAAAATAAACATCAATTTCCGAAATTTTGCCTTATATCTATCTCACCATTTCCGAAAATAGAACAAAAACAGTCTATCGACAGAAATTGGATCGATATAAAATATTACATTACGAAACAATAACTTATGCTTTTCATTCAAAAAATAAAATATTTTTAAATGAAATTTAAAATAGATACTTTTAATTCAACATATTAGTATCGTAATTAAAATTGTGTTTCATAATACTTATTGATATGGATTAAAATATCGATTCATCTATTTTAAATTGTTTACAAATTAATACTTATTATGTAAAGTGTCATTAAAGTATTAATAAAATAATTAGATTAGTAACTGACTTCGTAAGCTCTAATTAGACTGTTAGCAACGGGTAAAATTTTACTTCAATAAAATATTTCTTATTATTTACATCGTACGGATTCCAACAGCAGAGAAGAAAGAACAATATGTAAATTTATAAATTATGTATACAAATATTACATGTATAAACTGTCAGTTTTTCTATTATAACTATATTTCCTAAATAAAAGTAAAAAAGCTATACAGGAATGTAAAAGAAATTAAATTTTATTGATTTGAAATACAGTATTGAATCTGTCTTATAACAGACTTCATAAACAACAATATTGTGTATAATAATTTATCATATAACATTTTGTAAAAATATACGAAGTTTAGAAATATGATTGTGTTATAATTTATATAATGCAAAAATCATACTTCTTAAACAAATTTAAATTATTATATTTTTATATCTATAAAAATAACTTCAGTCTCATCAATCGAAGAATTTTTTAACTCTATAATGTCAATCATAGAGTAGACATGAGTTATTTCATCTACAGGATTTTATATATTATTTATTTGTTAAAAATGATATTTATACGTAAACATGTCCAATTTTTAGGTATAAATATTTCATTAATGAAATATTTAATGAAATATTTATACGTAAAAATTGGACATGTTTACTATTTTTAAAATGTAAATTATTACTACTTTAAATTTAAAATATATTGTTTAATTTAAAAGTTTAAAAATTGGTTAATAATTACTTCAATTGCTCTTTAATTCTTAAGTAATTAAGAATACAGTCAAATTTTTTATTTCTATCGTAATATCGATATTTCCCATTTTTTTTAGGTAATTCTCTATTAAAACCTAAAATTGACATTTATGTTTAAACTTAACTTTATTATTAATTTTTAGTGTATTATTCAAATTAATATTAATAAGAAAAAATATTTTCATTTAATAAAATGTTTGATAATTTGCATTTTCATTCTATTAATATTTTCAAAATATTATATAATTAACCAAAATTTAGTTTTAAAAAGTGTCGAAATATCAATCTTAAGATCAGAGAAGAAACAAAACAATATAACTGATGATATTTTAAAAACTATTATAATATACGTATTTATTTAAAATTGAAGGATAATTTTAAAGCAAAATAAATTAATCTTCCTACATTTGAATAAACAATAAATTTAGAAATATATAAACGGAGTTTTAAAATATATGATTACACACAGAAATAATAACTTCAGAAGCAAATGTCAAGGTTTGAATTAAAAAAAAAATCAAATCGAAAGAAGAAATTGAAAGTTACAATCTTCAGCACACCCATTAAGAGAATAAATGGTTTTCTTTACGCTTCATACTATTGTTAAGCTCCAAAAGAAACAACCTACTACAGAATTCGGAGGATAATTATCGAGAGTTTCTCTATTCCAATGATAATTCCGAAGTACTTTCGTGCAGAAAAACTATGAAAAATTATACTTTCAAACAAGTGTATCATGCTTTATAGTTCAAATTTGTCGATGCGTGGTGAATATATACAAGTTGCGTGGTGAATATATTATAGTTGGCTATATACAAATATATATTTATATACTGTATTGACAGAAAGAAAAAGCTATCATATGATTTAGTTCTTAATATATATTTTAAATCATATATTCTATTTTACTTTATTATTAAATTATGGATTTTACTTTTTTTATTTCACATTCATTTCAAAAACTTTTTCATTGTTACAGTTGTTTAAAATGGAGAAATAAATTAGCATACAAAGTTAAATTGTTTATTTATTCCATTAAATGAATTTAAAATAAAAATTTAATTTTCTTCAATTTTTCCGAACATTTTTACAATTTTTAGAAATATCGATATAAATTAACAAATCTTAACAAAATTGACATTATAGAGAATTTAAATTTATAAATACGATCGAACTTACAATAACGACTACTTCTAAACAGCGGCTACTTTTTTAGGAACTTTTTTAAATCAAAAATACATAAAAATAACCTCCAAACAACGGTCATTTTTTTCCAATTTTTAATCAAACCTCTAAATAAAGGCTGTCCGAGGCCGTTGTTCAGAGTTTTGATAATATTCGTCTTAAACATAATACTGAATCAAATATTTTAAATAAATCTTTCACTAATAACAATACAAAAAAAACCACTTATGGTATCGTTTTTGCACGCACGTACAGTAAAATGGATATTTATATATACTCCATACGTATAGTATTTAGGCTAAATGTACAGAATATATTTACATAGTGTATGTTATGATGGAAAAAATAACCCAAATTTTGCAAATTAAAAAGTAGTATCTTGAACAGAGCAGACTAACATACAGCTATTTTATTTATTTTAACTGTGTTTTTATAGGAAGACTAAAAACAACAGATTCGTTTGCAAACTTAATTTCCTTTATATATTTTAAACGAAATATATATAAAGAGTTTTGTTGTGTAACCATTCTTCGAAATAGTAAAAGTTAAAATAATTATAAAACTTTTACTTTTAGATGACATGATGCCATCTAAAAGTTAAATGCCTGTTGTGCCATAAAAGTTTTCTTTATTACTATAAAATTTATTCTTCCGTAACATGTTAGGTAATGATGTAGATTGTCGAAAAAGGGTAGTAATGAATTGAAATATCTGAATCGTGAAATAAGAATGCTGATACATTTAAGTAAATCTATTATAAATTTTTAAGTTTAAATAAAAAAATTTATATATTGGTATGAGTAAAAAAATTTACGTTTCTATCAAAAAATAGGTTTATTTAACATTTAAATTCAGATTATTCATGATGGATAAATATTCAATAAAAACTTGTTTAATTTTCATACCATGAATTACAGAAAATCGTTTCGTTTTAAATGTAAAATTTGAAAATCATAATATATAATGGTATTAAAATAATTAATGAATTAATTAATATTTTTATCATTTGTTTAATTGATAAGTGATGTTCTAATTTAACATATTTAATAAGTAAAAGCACAGTGTTTTCAAATATTTACATTTTGTTGTGTTTATATACCGAGTTATTTATAAAAATTGTTAACTTCGAAATACTGAATATTAGTATTTCAGTTTTGCTGAATATAAATAACAATCTTCCTCAGTTTTTAACGTTAATTAAGGCTCTACATTTATGAGGTAAGATTAAAGAGTATTTAATTATTTTATTGATAGAATCACAAGATCAAGAGGAATTCTACACAGAATAAATTTTATTGTTTGATCTTAGAGTTCATCTGCTTAATTAGAGTTCAATTAATCATTTGTTCTTTTGCAACTTTTTAGAAAGCTCTTTTGCTATCATCACAGTCTCAAAATTGTCTCACATGCACTATGAGACTATTGTAGAGTACTGTACGTACTGTACACTCTATCGCCCAACATGACAATTCTTACTCTAAAGGTTATTTGGGTGGGCGAAGCAGACAGAGAAAGAAAATCTGCTTGCATTATAAGTTATGGACCTGGCATATTAGGCAGTCGAGCGGACGGATATAAGGGGTTGTACAGGAGGAAATTGCTTTCGTATTCTCAAAGAAGTAATAACTTATTTCTGTCCGCTCGCTTAGAACAGACTAGGACATAAACCCGGGTGCTCATCTGTCAAAACCTCCTGGCACCCCATTCATTACAAGAAATTTTTTTGTGATGGGAAGAATTTATGCCATTTCTTTTACTATAATTAATTTTTCTAGTGCAAAGTTACGAAGAATTATTCGTAATTTTGCACTAGAAAAAACAGTGAGGAGAAAATTAGAAGATGCTGAAATAATTCACAGCATCCTCTTCTAATAATAGGAAGCTCACTACCAACAATTTTTCAAGGTCTTTAGTCGTACTATATAAACGCCTCATCGAAATACTTTTCTTTTTTTATTTTAAATTCTGCTCAATTCGCCAATATAACGCCACCAAAGGGTGTTCCATTTTCCTCTTTTCTGAGAAGTATAAAATTATCCAAAAGAATTTTACAATCAAAGTTCTATAAAAGAGCAAGCAAAATTAAGAGCAAAGTTATGTGATATACTATATTGCTAAAAAGCAAATATTTTTGAATTTAAATAACAACCTTTTTGTTTTTTTTCCAATAATCAAAAATATTTAGCTTTTACATACATTCATGTTTATATATATTGATACATACATGAATAAGAAATTGTTAGTTTATTTGATACAATGACATGGAATAACATATATACTCGTATCTTTGTTTTTGGTGATATTATTTGAACAAGAATATATGTTTCACATTACAAATGTAAATCCGTCTCTGTAATCCAAAAAAACGCACTTTGGTAGACGTATCTCACAGCAGTTTCTGGTTAGCAAATTATTTTTTATTTTCCATTGAACTACAAATATATTTCGGGTTGGTATAATGTACTCCAACCCCTCCTCAGTACTAGTTCAAATAAACAAGAAATATTAAAACATGACCATGTTATACCATAGAAACAAACTAAATCATAAAAAAACACATTTCCACATTATGTAAATTACAAAAAATTCTTTTTTGTTTTCGAAATAGGAATTGGGAGGGCAAACCTTCCTCATCCTTAACCTGTATTTAAACATAAAATTGTGCATACCGTATTAATATACATGTAAAATTAAACAACCATAACTTCCAACAAACAAACTTCCAACATACAAACTTCCATAATACTCACAATCATTTAAAAATTTTTTTACACATGGGTATATAACAGACGTAGTAAAAAATTGTTAACATAGTAAAAATTGACATACGTATGTAAAAGTTTTTTTGATACGCAGACAATATTATTAAAAATATACCAGTATCAGAATTACTATGGAAGATTTTTTACAAATAATTATACCATGTTTTAACTTGTTTTAGAGCCATCTATTAATTCGTACCAGCTGTAATCAATTTACATACCATCTGAGTTATTTATTAAATTATTTTTTTGTTTCCTTATTTCTAAATGCTCTTTAAATTTTCTTTTATAAAGATCTTTTTCAAAATGCAAAATTTTTATATTATTACGGTTAATTTTACAATTATTGTTATTTGTATGATTATACCATGGAGAATTATTGTACTTCAATCTGATGGCCGCTTCATGTTCTTTTATTCTAACCTCTAACATGCACCCTATTTCACCCAAGTACATATATGGATTTTGACAATCACATTCCAACCTGTATACAACACCTGCTTTTTTCAGGCAATCCATATTATTAATACTACTTTTATTAATATATCTGTGTATATTCTGTGAAATTTTATTGATCAAAGATGGGGCCAAGCAAATGTTATAATTTTTAAGGCTATTACTACAAAAATCAAAAATATTTTTAATATATGGAAATCTTTTGTATGTTTTTTTCATTTTTAAACTTCGTATTATATCTGTTTTTTAAGTAACATGTTTTCCATTTAGTAAGAATAAACTTTGGGTTATCATTCATTAAAAATTTTATTTGTAAATCTTTTTATTATGATCATCAGTTATACGTGTATATATATTTATTAATTCCATAAGATAAGAATTCTTTTTTATATCATCTGGGATATAAAAATGATAATTTATAGTTTTACAATTACAATTATACAATTATTGCAATTATAGTTTTACATTACAATATTTTTATATGTTATAAAATCAAATTTATCAGGGTTATTTCATATAGTTATATCGAGGTAATCTTCGACCAATAAAATTTCACAGAATATACACAGATATATTGATAAAAGTAGTATTAATAATATGGATTGCCTGAAAAAAGCAGGTGTTGTATACAGGTTGGAATGTGATTGTCAAAATCCATATATGTACTTAAGTGAAATAGGGTGCATGTTAGAGGTTAGAATAAAAGAACATGAAGCGGCCATCAGATTGAAGTACAATAATTCTCCATGGTATGATCATACAAATAACAATAATTGTAAAATTAACCGTAATAATATAAAAATTTTGCATTTTGAAAAAGATCTTTATAAAAGAAAATTTAAAGAGCATTTAGAAATAAGGAAACAAAAAAATAATTTAANTAAAAAATGTTCTCTGAAATCTGTGAGACACATAGGAAAGAAATCGTGCTATCACAACTCCACATAAGGGAAAGTATAGATTCAGAAGACAGAAACTTATATTTTGTTCATTTGTATTTAATTAAAATTAGCGATGGACAGATGAACAGAAGTCAGTGGGAATTTATAGGTCTACAATTTTTTCAAATTGCAGCTCAATAAGAAAATAAGCTTATTTTGGTAATATGATAAAGTCGAAAATAAGTTTCAGATACTGCTGCAAATAATAAACGTGTATTTAAAAACAAGAGGAAAGCTATAGTAACATTATAATAAAATTAACTAAATTTAGTTTTATGGGATTAATGAAGGGAAAGAAATCACACTTAGATACTAACCACATTCTGTCTAAGATGAACGCATTGAGTTCTTTTCTTATTGAAAGTTTATTTCCTAAGATTTGATAAATATTCTATAACACTGAGTGGGAAATTAGATTTACCTTCCGAAATTAAGATCGTTTTATTCCATTATCCATTCGTTTATCTCTGTGAGGCCCATTGCATTAAGAAGGTCGTGATTGAAGCCCATTGACATTGTTACATTGTTTTATTAAAAATTGAACTTCTTTCTATGTAAAATATTTACAATTTATGCAGACAACACTAACAAATGATAAACATGTTTAAATTAAAAACTTATTTTTTCACCTACTTCCATAAATGCGTAAAAAATATCTTTTCAGGGCAGTTGTACAAGCAGTAGAATGCAAGAGAAAAGTGATAACACTACGTCTTGTGAATGGTGGAAAATATGAGACACGGAAAAAAAATTGTCAGACGAGTTACGGGTTTTGCAGGTTTTACTGTATAACTTAATTAAATTTACATAATAAACCTTCTAATAAAATATCTATCGCAAGAAATTATAACTTAATATAAATATTAAAAAGTTAAGTTAAATGTAAATAAATTCAAATTGATCAGCTATAAAACTCAATGCTACACAAAATTGATATTATTTGAATAAAATTATTCTTCTAAGGATAAAGAAAAATCTAAAATCCAAATAATATGCTGTCTAGAAAACAGGACAGTAAAAACCTTAAATTCAATAATTCTAAAACATTTCTCTAGCACAAAATTTAATAATTTTGTCTTGTAAAAGTTTCTCTATTGTACAATAAAAGATTTCTTTATAATTATAACATTTATTCTTCCATGTTAGGTAATGATGTGGACTGTAAATAAAGTTTAGTAATTAATTAAGATCTCTGAATCGTGAAATAAGAGTGCTGATTCATTTAAGTAAATCCATTAAAAGTTTTGACGTTCAGGTAAAAAATGTAACCTAAGGATAGAAAATTTTCTGTTTTTATTAAAAATCCCTTGGCAATTCTATGCAGATTATTCAAGCCACGAAAATTTTTTCGTAAAGATATTGTTTGTACAATACATGGTGTAAAATATGTGAATAATAAAACAAATAACAATGAATAATTTTATGAAAATTTACATAATTATAACTATTTCCTGTTTTAAATGTTTTTACTATCGATTCGTTTAATTGAATTAATATTATTTAATTTTTAAAAAAAGTTATTTACTTGAAAATATTTTCAATATTTTTTACGCGTAAGTTTTATTTCGTGTCTTCACACATCGCTATTTTAGATGTATTTTTTGATAGCATAAGTCTTTTAATTTATAAGAATACTGAGGGCCAGATGTATATAATGCATTACTTTGACAATTTAAAATCTCACTCTTTATCTAATGTAATTTATTCAATTTCGAACTATCTATTTTTTCAGAAATTTCATGAATAACATATTTATTATTCTAGCATCTAAAACGCTTGTGGCTAACTAAAAACATTTTCTCTGCATCTTTCAATAGTTACGGTGGTGACGGCCTCGCTTTTCAGCATAGCCCGGAAAGTAGAAGGAGGAAAGAGAGGGAAGGGGAGGAGAGGGGAGGGAAAGGAACGAAGGAAGGAGGAAAGGAAGGAAGAAAAGTGGTTAGGGGATCACATGGGGCTGATGGGACCGTAAATACGAACCCCAAACAATCTTAAGCAGTGCTGCTAATCAGATAACTAGCAATACGACCAACGAGTATAAACAAAATATACAGAAGTACATGACAATTTACAGAACCATACATATGGTTTAATACACATGGAGTTAAGCCCAAAAATGTGTATAGTGAAGAACAGTATGCAACAGAACGATCCCGAGAATTAGTGAATCCTATTGTAGTTGATGCCAAAGAAACCGCTGAACAAAGTAACCAGTTAACCAAATAGCAGTGGTACCATTGACTACAACACTGGGGAGACCCCTGGGCGCACTGTTAGCTGAGAATATTAATCTTGTATACAAAGTCCGCAAGGGTATCATAAATGTCTTTATTTTTTAGGAACAAGTCTGGAGAACATGGCCACACTTCGAGAAGGTACTGGGGAACATGTGAGAACAGTATTGAATAATTATGTATCACAATCGAACGTTTTTAAGTATCATAATAATATCTTTCTCTTGAATTTGGATGTTCATCGTTAACTTCGATCATGTTCAAACATATCATGTGACAAAATAAGGAACGATCCGAACGATTTAAACTCGACAGAATTCGTATTTTTTCAAATTTCGTTTTTGGTGTTCAATCCAGCTGNCGCGTAAGTCGGGGTATAATTTCGCAATTTGTGTAAAACCCAAGTCGGATGTATGTAAGCTAATAAATGTTCTCGTTAATCTTATCTCGTCTTTTGATTCGTTCACGGTTAGAAGAAATCACCACATAGAGTCTCTCGAGTCTCCGTAGATATAACAAACACAGAAATAAATAACACAAAATAAATTGTGGCTATGTGTCGATTCCGCGCGACACGTCTGAACATGTAAGCCGAACAATAGTGTGGAGGGATTGAGTAATCGAGAGTTGCTTAGCACTCAAACAAAAGACGAATCGACGAAATTTGAAAATCGCATAACTCCGGGTTCGCGTAAGTCGGGGTAGCGTAAGTCGAGGTATTACTGTATAGTTAATAATTATTTCCATTCAAAAATTTTCTCCTGAAAGGTGTTAATAAATATATTAAAATATATAATTTGTAAAAGGGCCAGAATACAGCCAGAGTCGTGTGTCTAACACATCTACTTGACAAATAAAGTTTGTTTTTTATATTATTTATTTTACAATTACTACAAATTTTTAACATCAGTACTCTTATATAAATTTAAATGTGAATAAAAGATATCTTTTAAATATCAGTTCCATATTAATTATTGATAGTCAAGCTTAAATACGAATATAGTAGAATCTCGCTAGTCTGGCTTTACTGGCAAAGAATGTTATCAGATTAAATAGGTAAATGTCTACAATAAAACTCCTTTATTGTTGAAAAACAATAAAGGAGTTTTATAACCTGTAGAGCTGTGAGAAAGTCTACCGAAAATTTGTTCGGATTGAAGAGACATTTACCTATTTAACACATAATACAGCTACCATTAGAAAATTCAACAATGTTATCAGAATTAACGGATTACTGGGAGTTTATAGACCTAAAAGCAGTAAATAAAGGTACCTGTTGTCCTTCGGTGCTGATTTTTTGGGAGTCAGGCTGGAAAATGTTAAGGTTTACTGAAGCAATAATGTACACAAAAATGAAACTCGAGTAACAGTTAAAAAGTATGCCGAGTTAGCAAGAGTATGACATAAATAATAAAATCATTTAAAATATTTGTTAGTATTTGTACCTGCTTCTCTCAAATATAGAACAGTAACAAACTAACAGTAGTATTTTAATTTTACAATATATTTATTACAGTCTTCCATTAACATGTATACAAGCAAATTATTTCTGACTGACTTATATTTGGATTAAATAAGAATAAAAATAAGTTTATGAAAGTATAAATTTAAAAGGGTTGTTATTTTAAAGGGAAAGGTAGATCTACTTATTCTGATTAAACAAAACTTTTTTAATGTATTTGCAAATGAAAGAACACATGGCCATATAGAATATTAAATATTTGTATTCATACATAGAAAGCTTGTTATAGGATGTAATATCAATATGCATTAAAATATCATATTACAGTAAAGAATTTTAAGAAATTGAAAGTCTGGTTATCGATGTTTTATATGATGAAACTGTTTATTAAATATTAATTGATTATTATAGGAACTTCAATAGCTAATTAATAATTCATAATAAATAATGATCAATTGTAGAAAATGTTAAACATTTTCATCTACTTGTGTATATCATGAACGTTTCAATTATATTGCGAAAAAAGAATATTTCGTGTTCTAATGAATGCTTTATCAGAAGAGTAATTAGTAATTATTCAGCCAAATAACGTTCATACGAGTATATTGGTATAAACTTCTTTCAAAAGCTCTTTTAACTAATCATAATATAAGAATAATGAATTCTTAAAATTCAAATAATTATTTTTATATTATAATTTATTGGTGTCATTTTGCTTGAACTAAATTTAACCAAAATTTATCACCAATCATAGCTTGTTATATTTAGTAAATATTATATTATTATTTTATGGAATAACGTCCATGACTGGTGTCGGTGATCCAATTAATTTGAAAAGATTTATTTCACCATGCTACATTTTAAAGGTAATTTTAAAGACTTGGGAGAAGCGTTATATTCAATTAACTGACGAGTGAGATATATTTAGCCCATCATTTCCCCCCAAATTTTGGTTACTATTATCAATTTTAATTTTAATCATCTTATTTTAATTTTAAGCCAATAATGTATTCTCTTTAAATAAAAAGTTAAAAATTTTATTGTATTTTAAGCTACATATATATTTTATATCTCTTTTTGTTTTCTCTTCTTCATGAAACAATTGTTAGTTATTAGACAAGAGGCCCTTTGCACCCACATCTCGAAGATACGTGTATGAATGCGACACCGGGATTGTTTATGTTTATCAAGCAAAGTTGTAAAGGAATTTCGCCTATTTTTCTAATTTTAGGGACCCCCTTCTAAATTTTTGCAATACCTATTGAAAATAATTAAGAGAAACAAATTAAAATAAAAAATTATTAATTGTTATAAATCTCAAAACATCTAGAAGAAAAGACAAAGGGGATGACCGTCGTTTCCCCCTTGTTTAATAGTGTTGGGTCACAGATGTTACTCTATCCATTTCATGTGGACACAGAATTCATAATAGACAAAAGAGAAGCAGGACTAAAGAATAACCAATCATGTTTATCCTTCATTACCTCAACTTCCTCCGAAATCAAATGATTGGTCAGAAAAAAAAAATAGAACAAGAAGCAATGACGTAAAACACGGAGAAAGAGAGAGGAAGAAAAAGCAGAAAGTGAGAGAAAAAGGAAGAGATAAGAGGAGAGTGACGTAACATTCAGAAAGAAAGTTAACCTTGAGAAAAGAGGGACAACATAACAGTAGCGAATCGCGCCCAAGGAGACTTTAAATCTGGAGGAAATAGAGTTAGCAAAAAGATGAAGATAAGGAAGGAAAAGGATAAAGCTCAAAAGGAACCGAAAAGAAGACAAAAGATCTTTGAAGAGAATACATCTCATTTCTTGGTTTGATCTGAGTCGCAAAGTTTTTGATACCTCCCGTTGGGTACCTCCGATTTACTAATATGGAAATAGACTAACTTCCGAGGATAGACTTGTATTTAATATTAATTTAAAACTTAATTCTAATGTTATGTTTAGTTTTCTTCGTAATAAATTTTCTTTTTCATTCTTAAGTTGGTTTAATGGATATTGCATTCATCTTCCTGAGAGGCTCATTCCTGGACGTCTGAGTGACTCCTTACGTATCTCACTTTCCTAGAGTTTAAATCGGAAGTGTGTCCGATAACACACGTCTGGTGGCAGGGTCCTACCTAAAACTTCCCAGGACTCGATTTTTAACGGCCCAAGCCACACAGACGTTTATAATTTTATTGTAGATTCTAATTTGTATTATGCTGATAAAGGAAATTTTAATTAACAAAACAGTTTAAAAACTGGTTTTCGGAATATTAACGGTTTAAAGAAAAACTCTTTCCTACTGAATAATTTCTAAATAATATCTATTTAATTTTTAGAATAATTGAAACTTGGTTGCTTCAAGAGAGAAAAGAAGTTATTAACGAATTTAAAATAAATTCTCAGTTTATTTTTCGTCTGCTAATAAAATACAGCTAACAATAAGAGTTGAGTTATTGGTGGATTACTTTTATTAATTCACAATTTACTTAATCAATAATGACAATATATGTATATTAATAATCATTTTATAACGATTGGCATTATAAAAGAAAATCTAGTAGTATGACAGCATTCAAATTCATAACAATTCAGCACATTATTAATGGATAATCGTTTTAATAACAGAGCATTTACTAAATTAAATTAAAATATTATAATGTTAAGACACCGAATATGAATCGAATTCAAAATCTGTAATTATTTCTGAAAATAAGAGAAGTAATGACGAATTTTTTTACTTGATTTTAGAATGTTTAAAAACAGAAATGCAGTTGGGATTCAAGAATCGTTAGGATAATGAGATGAGATATCGACTTTCAATTACAGATAACCAACTTTTTGCAAGTTTTATGCTTTTTTCAAGCAGAGATTAAATTATATTTTCATCTTTATTTTTAAGCGATGAATTACTTTAATCAGTTTGTTTTGAAATTTGTCGATAGAAATTAATTAGAATCAATTATCAGATAAATAGTTTTTAATCTCTGCATTTCATTAGATACTTCTGCTTTCTATTCGTATTTTCTTTTCCAAAACAGAACTATATTAGTAATTTAAAAATTCGCCAGATATTGTGAAACATATGGTAAGTTTAACCGAATAACAAGCCGGAATTGCTAGTGCTTTTCTGCCTGCAGTTCTTCAGTTTCAGATTGCTTCCGCCTAAATCAGTAGATCTCCGTCCTGTCTTATCATTTTCTGTTTCTTTACCCATTTTATCTCTATTTCTTTTAAATTGTACAGCAGTACGGACAAACAAGATCAAGAAATCTATCACGATATGTGGAGTTTTATTTATATAGGGTAAATTAGGGTTAGATAGTGAACCAAGTTAAACGATAAAAACATATAATTACTGTAGAAACTGAAATATAAAGCCTGGTATAGATATATGGTTAGTTGAAAGCCATAATCACAATGTGTGCTGTTTACACGCAATTGCTGTATAAAAAAAGTGAATAAATTGATTGTTTCTGTTTCTGACTTGAAGAATGTTTTACACGTTTATTGCAATCTAGAAAATTTTAAGATTAGCAGAAGACTTTTGTTTTTGCATATATTTTATAAGTATGAATATTGAGTCTAATGTATAATCGGTAAAAAAGTAACAGAGAAGGCTCTTGTAGAGGACTCACCCATATACCATTCATCAACTAACCCGCACATCTAAGGTGGTATGATTTTGCTGTGGTTTTATCAGATAATTATATTTTGTTTTTTTCGAATTTGTTTGAGCTTTCTAGATCCAGTAGTGCTTTTTCTATGAACGTCTGCAGTGTTGGAAAAAATAAAGAAAAAAAAAATACAGCTATTTTTGAGATTTTTGCATAATTTTATGGGCGGTACCCCAGAAGATAATAATATAATATTTACTAATTAAATATTATATTATTATCTTCTGGGGTACCGCCCATAAAATTATGCAAAAATCTCAAAAATAGCTGTATTTTTTTTCTTTATTTTTTTCCAACACTGCAGACGTTCACAGAAAAAGCAAAGAAATAACAAGTTCTGATTGGTGGTAAATTTTGGTTAAATTTAGTTCAAGAAAAATGATACTAACAAGTTATAAAATAAAAATAGTTATTTGAATTTTAAGAAATCATTATTCTTATATTTTAATTAGTTAAAAGAGCTCTTGAAAGAAGTATATCAAACATCTGAAGTGTGAAAAATTTCTCCAAGTAAAAACTTAAACAATTTAGACGACAGTCAAAAATTTTTAAGGCGTTTTCCATTGGTAACGTTAAGCTTGACAATTTTTTTGGAAAGCACTATTATTTTACTCGCTATTCTGTTTTAGGTATGATTTTAAAAAACACCGGTTAAGACAACTTTTAAAATAAAATTTATTTTTACGCTCACAGCTTCCAGATCTTTTTTCCACCATTTTTTAAAACCCTGGTTTACCTCATGCTTGTTTGGCAAATACAAATGACAAAAAATTGCTCACTGATCCATTCATTAAAAGAAATGAATAAATTAGGGTTTAACATGTCCGTCAGCTCGACAATAATCCCATTGAAATTCATCTTATAGGCTGTTTTAGATATTTCAGGCTTGGCTTAAGATGTTTTAATTAAAGTAATTAAATAACGATTAATGGGTTTGATCTTGACAACTAGAATTGCTGAAAATTTGAATTTATAGATGTGGATTTCATATCCTATGTATTTTCTCTTATAATACGTATAAACAAAAGTTTGATTTATGATATTCCAGTTATAAATGAAGTTTGTTCCAATCGAAACATTTCTCTTTTAAGATTTAAATAAATTCCAAATAACATTTCACGTAATAAATCCTTTAGGAAAGATTATACCTAATTGATATGATGAGATAATTAATACAACGGAATTATTGATATTAATATTTACCACCAGCTAAAATTGAATACTTGATGTTGGCAATTATTAAAACCTTTTCATAATATTACAACAATTGTAAGCCATTATAATATTAATCATTTTAACTGCACTTATCGGTGAATGTAATGCATAAACTTAAGTACTTTACTGAAGTTTCAAGTGGCAAGACTATTACTAATTTAATTTTTTTTAACTTTAATGAGATTTTTACAAAATTGTAAGGCAAAAAAATTTATTTTCTATAAGCTTGTTTTTGACTAGCTGAATATAAATGGGGTTTGCTTGCGAAATCCCGCGGCTTTGCGCGTGAGGATTTCGCAAGCAAACCCCATTTATATTCAGTATTTCAACAACCATAGTAATTGTTATATAACACCTACCGCAGAGACTGATGAGAATTGCCGGAAATCAAACGAACTATTTTCAATTTGATCAATTTTCTGGAAAGTTTACAATCGTTCTATAATCGAACCAATGTGCAATAACAAATTCGAATTTAAAACGGTTTGAACATTTTTAAAATCGAAATTGATAACATATCAGACATTGTTATAAATATTTTTATCAATTTAATACACCTAAGTACTCAATGAAGACTAAACGTAGTTGAAAACGAAAAATCGCATCTAAAATAGTACACTAGAAGCCGTTCTTCCGGTTAAGACTTAATCCTCTCCCTCTCCCCCCGCAGGAGAATTTCGAAAAATTCGTTCTTAGTGTGCATTCTCATGGCATGCCCTACTAAAACTCAGATAAAAACAAAAAATCGCGTCTAAAATAGTAGAGGAGAAGGTAGTATTATGAAACCCCAACAACATTTTAGTGAATTGTAAACAAGGTATTATAACTAACCCACATTTTTTGTGCGAAAAGTACTGATAACTATTAAACTAAATGTTCCTAATTGGATTTTTCGCTAATGTAACTATAAGTATGGTTTTGAAAGCTTTTGTACAAAAAGTCCGAAAGTAGGCTTAGAGAAAATCGGGTGATAATATGGAACCTTACTGTATGTTTTCAAAAAATGCTTTAATGTAGCCAAAAACAAATAGGAAAGTACAAATAATGTTAAATAATTACAAAATTATTTACTCCAATGTATTTTATCGAAAAATGCTTTTATGATAGAAAAATATGATCTCCATCAACAATATATATTCCAGCAGCTCTTTTTCGATATTCTCAGGAAGAACTGATTTTCTACCTAGTGTCTTTTTCACAAATTGCTGCGGACGATTATCTGCTTGCAAAGAGAGAGTTCGGAGAAGTTGAGTTCGATATTACTGTAAAAGCACCAATGGGTCCGTACTTCACGCATCGCCATCTTGAATTAACTTATGTCTGTCAAGACCAAAATTTAAAAAACGTGAACATCACACAGATTAATATGCATCCCTAAGTCTCTGAACGGAATACATGCACCAGTGAACCTACAACTACACGATTTATATTTTAAAAATAATTAAATTCACTTAGCATTCAAAACTTGCGAATTTTGAAAAAAAAAAAAACAAATTTGCTGATTAAATACGGACAACCGTTTAACTGAAGTAAAACGGGTTTTCCGCTTGGTATGGATATCCGCCTAGTTCAGTTCAGCCACAGTCCGCTACAGTTTTCTTTTATTATAAGTTCGAAATGGGGTGGTTCGATAATTCCCGCAGTGTTCCATAATACCACCTTTTCTTCTATAGTAGAAGCCGTTTTTCTGATTAAGCCTTAATCATCTCCCGCTCCCCCGAGGGGGAATTTCGAAAAAATCCCTTCTTAGTGAGCGTTTTCATGACATACCCTAACTGTGTACCAAATTTTACCTTTTTAGGTTCAGCGGTTTGCTCTGGGCGATGATGAATCAGTCATTCAGTCAGTCTGTCAGTCAGGACAAGTAATTTTATATATTTAGATAAAATCCATTGTTTCGAACGCATTACGATAATCTGAAATTTTCTTAGTATTTAATGTAACTTGATATCCAAACAAAAACATCTGAGATGTAAAAAATTTCTCCAAGTAAAATTATATGACAATTTAGACGACGGTCAAAAATTTTCTTAACTGTTTTTCTTTGGTAAAGATAAGCTTGACGCTTAAAAGCGGTACCCACGAAATTTTTACTTCAATTTACCTTATATTTTGCATTTAAGCGTCAAGCTTATCTTTAAATTTATAAATATCGACCCCAAAATAGACATTTCTGATACCTGTATATCTAGTCAGTCAGTGACTTTTTTAGGCAAATTTAAATATCGAATTTGAAATAAATCGTTAAATTTAATTTAAATTAAAGTTTTTTATAATTGTATAAATGTAAATACACAAGCTTAAAATTTTTTATGTAATATACTCAGTTCGTCGAGAGCTTTTATGGGATCTGGAGTTGTAAGGTTTTCTTTTATCTTTCATCGAACATCCATTTGCTATATATTTTTTTTTTTAACAAATGAAATACGTAGTAAGTTTCTTTATTAATTAAAAGCTGTTTTTAGTAAAAATAACATGAATTTATAACACTAATTTATAATTAATATAATTAGTTTATAGATACTGTATGTACAGTACAGCTACGGGCCATTTTCTCCGGGCTTCGGGAATTATCCCTAGCTTTTCCTCTCGACGACTCAGGATATAGGCTTACTTCTGTAAAAATAACCTTTACCATTACAAAAATAATTTGAATGATTCAGGATAAAAATGGCAAATTCCAGTTTGACTCGACAATTAAGTAGCTGCTGAAATACATTTTTCTATCATTTGGAGAGCATTTTGTATACTTAGCCTATATATATTGAGGATATGTCAATCCAGCGTAATAAATACACTGGACTAGTGCGACATTTGTGAATTTATAAAACGTGTCCAAATTTCAATGTTAAAACACAGAAAACAGAGCTTGACTGGGCTATACCATTTTTATCCTCATACACTTACAGTATATTTATAATGCATTTCTTAAAAGTAAAATAAATAAAAAACTATTAAAATCCTTTAACAACTTAAACAAATTTTTAGATAATATAAATAAGTTTTTTAACACATCCTTGTACTTATGCATAAAATTTTCAGATTCAAAATTATACTATTTACATTTAATTACTCGAATATGTATTTATCGGAAAAACTGTATTTACATAATATTAAAATTATAAATGTGTTTTAAGATGCAATCAGTAGACTAATAAAAAAGTCTCTTTAACAAGCAAGAATATTTTTCACTTTCTTTGTAAAAGTGTTGGGCCACATTCCATTATTAATGATTGAAGAACGGTGACTGAATTAAAAATACCATATAAAATGAACTTATTGAATAAAGGTGTGTTAAATAGTGAGGCAAAATTTAAATGTTAATTAAAAAGAATCAGTTTTAATTAAAACTTTTACAAAAGAAGTCGAAAAAAGGACATGAACGATGACGTGAATAACGTATGAAAAGAACTACTTTGCTTTTAACGGTACAATTTTTAAACATTAATTTAATTTAAATAAAAATAAATTTTAACTATACGAAATTTATCAAATAAAATGTTAAAACCAAGTAGAGGAATTTCTTGTCAATTTCGATTTTTCCAAATGCAATTTCTAAGACTTGAGTTAATGAAAATGCAGTATTACGAAAATTTCTTTAATATTGTAATATTATATATTTAATACTTTAATTACCAATAAATATACTGAAAGAAATACCTTTTATGTAATTATATACTGAAAGTATGAAAGCATAAACTATGTTTCAAAACAATTTTTTATGTTAAGCAATTTTCTCTGGAATCATATGATAATTTATGCGAAATAAAAGCCAAATTTTTATAAATGTATGAAAATCGCGATTAATGTAAAACGTAAAGCTACAAAATATTTGCATTGATAAAAAAATAATGTAAATATAAAATTTTCTATACTCAAAAATTATTAAATGAGAAAGTTAAAAATAAATTTTATTTGATGAATTATAAAAAAGTCGAGTAATTCCAAAGAAAATTTATAACTATTATATAACAATTTCAAAAGAAAAGTCTGATAGATTTAACGAATAAAATTTGTCATTTTTCAAAATATTTGACAGATCGAAGTCTCAATCTTTCAAATATAAAATATATTTTAAATTATATTGAAGGAATTTGTTTTTTTTCTATATAAATCTCCATAAAATAAAATCTGTAGCTACTTGATCCCAGATTGATCGAGCGAAGATAATTCTTTTGTATTTGAAAGCCATCACACAAATAAATTTCGAAGTTTCATTTTTATATGGATTTGTAGATTTACAAGAAGAAATTTTTAAAACTTTCATCTCTCAAATTTATTATTTGCAAAAAATGGTTATTCTTCTATTATTATTATTATTTTTAAATTAAAATATATATTAACAAATATAATGAATATACTGATTTTATGAATGCAAACAAACAGTTCTATTTGTTTAATTAATGTTATCAAAAGAATTTCATTAGAACGCTACTTCGGTTTATTTTTTATTGAATTACAAAACTTCATTTATTTCGAAAAATCTTATTTTCTTACCAAATAAAACTTTTCGTTTATATAATACAAAAATCAGAGTAATACTCGAACTCATTGCACAGCATTTGATATAATAGAATTTAATCTTCCTCCAATTTCATCAAGAAGAATAATTCTTTAAAAAATTAATGAAAATTTTAATATATTTTTAAATTCTACGCAAAAATCCAAAACCTTCCAAGAAATTTTCGATATTATTATGTTTCATCGATTATATAAAAAACATATTTTTTTATATTTATATACGAATTTTTTCGAAGTTACTTTAAACTGCGAATTCTCATTATATATAGTCTTTATTTTTTAAAATTCAATTTTACTCTTTTAGTAGGAAATCTTTAATAATTTCGAAAATATTATTATTAATATCTTTATGCAAAATTAGTTAGAATATATAAATAATAAATAAAAGTTAATAATTTTCTAAAGTTCAAATGTTTAAATTAGACTCTTTAGTGCACTATCAAAAACGCTATCTTATTTGAAGAGAAAACAGATTTTATATAAAATCTTTATTTTTATTATCGATTGATAAAGCTGCTACTTATTTCTATTAGATCTGTAAATATTTTAGTATTTTCATCTATGTTTCAATTGATCGTAAGATAATATATATTTTGCCTATTTAAATAATGGGATAAAAGTATTTAAGTTACTGCAGCAAATAATATTCTATTATTACTTCTCATTATTGCTAATTCATTATATAATTATTTTAAGATACAATCTCTAATCTCATCTAAGGGGCCGTCCATAAATTACGTAAGGTATTTTGGGGTGGAAGGGAGTCAAGGATATCTTACTATTTTTTACTCAGAGGTAATTGGTAATATTCTTACTTTTATTTTTTTATCTCGATGAGTGGTGGAGTTTTGAATTTGGAATTAATTGGGCGGTTTCTGTTAAAAACGCTCGTTATACTAACGCCATCTCATGTGACGTGATATCATAATAAACGTAGAAATACAAAAAATAAACGTAGATGATGTTTACCAAAGATTCTTCAAGTGATATAAAAAAGAACATGCCAACAAAAAAAGTGATAACGTTCTAAAAGATGCAAATCTTGTATGGACCGAAGCAAAAGCTCGATACGGCACTGACACGAAGGGGTTCATTACTTTTATACAACAACGTGTAAACCATTACGACACTCAACATAAAAACAGAAAAGTTGGCTTATTGTCGTATATTAGTAAGGTACTTTGTATATTAAGTTCCTTTTATACTTTTTTGCTTTCTTATCAATAAAGTGTTATGAACTTGATATATAGAGGAGAAAGTGGTATTATGGAACACTGCGGGTATTATGGAACACTGCGGGTATTATGGAACCACCCCATTTCGAACTGATAATAAAGGCGAACTGTAGCGGAATGTGGCTGAACTGAACTAGGCAGACATCCATAGCAAGGGGAAAACCCGTTTTACTTCAGTTAAACAGTTGTCCGCATTTAATCAGCAAATTTGTTTTTTTCAAAATTCGCAAGTTTTGAATGCTAAGTGAATTTAATTATTTTTAAAATATAAATCGTGTAGTTGTAGGTTCACTGGTGTATGTATTCCGTTCAAGAGACTTAGAGGTACATATTAATCTGTGTGATGTTCACGTTTTTTAAATTTTGGTCTTGACAGACATAAGTTAATTCAAGATGGCGATGCGTGAAAACGGACCCCTTTGGTGCTTTTACAGTAATATGAAACTCAACTCCTCCTAACTTTCTATTTGCAAGCAGACATTCCTCCAGAGCAATTTGTGAAAAAGACACTAGGTAGAAAGCCAATTCTTCCCGA